>NC_081534.1:12516765-12816765 GCF_030273125.1 Centropristis striata | reverse complement strand
TGGGGTGAGAAAAGAGAAGAAAAAACAAAAAAACAAAAAACAGGTGAGAAGCAGACACAAGAACAGCTGCTACTACAAGCTAGCGGTAAAGGGGAATTATGTGCATGAGTGTATTTGTGAGTTTCGGGGAAAGTGTAGTGCAGCCACAAGCACCGCACAGCACGAGAGGCACTACAGCGAAGAGCGAGTGAGGGAAGGCTGCTGCTTTGAGGAGGGAAGATAGTGAAACTACGAAGACGTACTGAGAGAGAGAAAGAGAAAAGGGGGCGTTTGACAAGGCTCTGAATAGAAGGCTGAAGGTGAAGAATCTGTGTTAATGTGTCAGTGCCTCACAAACCTCAGTTTCCACTGCTCTCATACCAGAGCTACCCAGAGGACAATGCAGCACAGACGAAAGACAAGGAAGGTACACGTCAACAGAGAAGGGTGGCAAGAGAAGCATTTCCCCCCTCCCTTTAATTATTGTTTGTGCTACTTCTCTCTGTGCCACCTTTTTTTAAAAATTTGTCTACCTTAAGCTTCCCTGACAATTGTGAAACTTCTTCTTTCCAGCAGTAGGGGGCAGAATGTCTGAACATCAGGTGCGACTGACACAAACAAAAGTCACCTGGCTGTGACACACACCTCTCTATATAAAATCGCTTTTGAGACACTTTTCATCGCATTAAAGTTTTTACATCACTGCAATGAAGTTGATTTGAGTTGCTCAGACCCCAAACTATGGAAGCCCATTTCCACCGATGAGATGGGAAAAAAAAAAAACTGTAAGTCATTATCATAAGAACATTTTCTCGAAAGTAATGACTTATCTCAAAACACTGACTTAGAATCCCAAAAATAATGTCCTAATATCTCAAAAAGAAATATGATTCAGTATCTAAATATTATGACTAGGTATCACAACATAGTGACCAACTTCTCAAAAAAAGCTTCTTTTTTGGCTAAACCGTGTTATTATTGCCAGATAAGTGTGTCATTATTTAGAAAAGCAGTCTTTATTATTTTGAAATACCAAGCAATTATTTTGAAAGGGTTTCCATTATCATGAGGTACTAAGAAATTATTTTGAAAGGGTTTCCATTATCACAAGGTACTAAAGTACAATTTTGAAAAGGTTTCCATTATAGTGAGGTACTAAGTTATTATTTTGAAAGGGTTTCCATTATTGTGAGGTACTAAGTTTTTATTTTGAAAGGGTTTCCATTGTTTTGAGGTACTAAGTTTTTATTTTGAAAGGGTTTCCATTGTTTTGAGGTACTAAATTATTATTTTGAAAGGGTTTCCATTATTGTGAGGTACTAAGTTATTATTTTGAAAGGGTTTCCATTATTGTGAGGTACTAAATTTTTATTTTGAAATGGTTTCCATTATTGTGAGGTACTAAATTATTATTTTGAAAGGGTTTCCATAATTGTGAGGTACCATGTTATTATTTTTGAAAGGGTTTCCACATTATTTAGGGATTTTAAACCACTGTTTTGAAAAGTTTTTCATTATTTTGAGATATTAAGTGATTTATTTCGAGATTCATTCGTTTTTCATTATTTTATACAATTTTTTTATTTTACTGACAGAAATGAGGTTTCATATATATCAAAACATACGGGGAATCAGTGATCGAGGACATCTGTGTGTTTACCTTTGAGAATGTAGTCTGTTAGCAGCGCAGGTACCTTCTCACTGTCATCCCTCATGGCGTGGAGAACTAGCAAAGAGCAGCAAATTACATTTTGAAAACAAAACATGCATTATGGAAAAACAAAAACAAAATGCTTAAAAAATAAAATAAACAAGCTGCGGAGACTACCCCATCCAATTTTGTCAAATGGTCCAGTTGATGTGTGTGTGTGTGTGTGTGTGTGTGTGTGTGTGAGTTTTTAGACGAGGGAAACACTCACTCTTTGTGAGGATCTGGAGGTCTTCTACTGCTGGAGAGCCAGATTTCTTCTCATATGGGATTACTGTGGTTAGGTACTGAAAAAGGGAAGATCATGGAAGACACAATGAACAAATACTCTTTTACATGCAAGTAACTTATTGTTGTCACATATATTTTCATATGAAAGCAAACCAAAAAACAGAAAGGCAAATGTTGTAAGAAGAGTGATAAAATACGATGTCAGTGTCATTAGGGTCAACATATGAACATAAATAATGATATGCAAGCGCAGGCTTGTATGTATGTAACTGGTAGTTGGTTTCAACATTTCAGAGAGTTAATTGAGTGAATGTATACAATAAATAAATATATGCAAAAAAAAATATGCCTACATTGTTTTTTATAAATACATTTAAAAATGTATACTGGCATTAAAATGTATTTATAAAGTTATTTATTTATGTTTTATTTCAGGCAGCTTAATTCCTCCATATGAAACAAAGGACCAACAAGCGTGAAAAAAAACAATAAATAGATAAAAGGGAAAATTAGTAAGTAAATAGGGGAGCTAATACACAGGTAAAAGAAAAATAAAGAAGCAAATTAAAACAAAATTTATTCATGTCACTTTTTATCAATTCATTTATGTCTATATTTATTTTTAATAAATGTATTTATATTTAAGGTATATAAAAATATATATAGGCATACAATTTATTTTTCAAGTGATTTATTCATTTTTTATTTCAGGCAGCTTAAATCCTCTATATAAAACAAATGAACAATAAGATCACAACACAGTAAACACGACAACATGAGATCATGAAGTGATGAAGTGAACAAAATAAATAAAATGGAAACTGAAGGACAGAAATCTAGTTATTAAAAAAGAAAGGATAAAGCATAATTTAAGTAAATCAAAAGAGACGATTAAAACAGGATAAACGGATGAAATAAATAACCAAACATAAGACACCAAATGCCAGCAGCAGCTGTAGAGGAGGAAACATGCCAGTGGAAAAAAAAAGAAGAAGACAGAAAAATATCTGCAAAGAAAAAACGTAAGTTGAAAGAAAGAGCGGGGGCACCTGTTTGTCCCCTCCTGTGTTGCCAAAAGTTTGACGGATGCCATTTTGAATGACATTGGAGAGTCCCTCCAGAGTGAGAAGCTACAAGAAGCGAGAGGAAGGAGGGAAGAAGAGAGTAAAGAGAGATAAGGAGGTTTCTATATTAAAAGGGAAAGGAGGGAAAGGCTTCGGCACAAACTCTGCTGGTGTAAAAGCAGCCCTCCCACACAAACGTCAGGTCATGCATTTCTGTTTATACTTTGAAGAAGTGTGCTGCTGTGTATACGTATGTCTATTTCACTGATCGTCATTATAATCATGCACTCGGGGCATACGTATTAGTCTTTGTCTATGCCTCCCACGCCGTGTCACAAGATGACTCACCGTGCCTGGTATGTGCGTGCTGGCGTTCCTCTGGCCGTTGGGCCCGGTTGTAGTCGTACTTCGGATTTTCTTCTTCTTCCGCAGCAGCTCGCGGTGTTCCTTCTGTCTGTTCTGCACGTCGATCAGCAGCGAGATGAAACTGTTCTTCACCTGTTTTGTTAGACAAATAATTTATGCTTTTTTTTTAGGATCAAGCTGTGATTCACTTTCAAATTCCTTCGTTTTTACAAGTAATGCTGTCAGAGAAACCTATTTTTATCTCCCGTTAAAAATACACAGTGAGAGTCATGACATTGACGCAATAAAAAAAAACTGCTAGCAATTCACTGACCTCTCACCAGTCTGCAGAGCGCTGTGAGCACTTGCGGTTTTCTCTCCGACAAAACAGATGTTCATATCTAACGTTTTAAAGCTTCCTTACACCCAAGCCTTGCTGTGGAATGGTCTCTGCCTCGTTGTGGTAATGTTGAGGCCATGTACTTAAGACGATAAAAATTTCAGTACCTCCTTTTCATAGTCTAGTTCGTCTCGCAGGGCCAGAGCCTGGATCAGCTCCTCGCTGTAGCGGCGAATGGCTGTCTCCACTTCTTCCAGAGTCTCAGTCAGCTCAGACACCGACAGCTGACGCAGCCCTGAGGACGGAGCGGACAGATTAGAAAGGAGTAGGATATTTATATAGCTGTTTTGTGCATGGGTTTGTTTGAAGGTACTCTGCCTGAGAGGGTGGTGTTTTTACAGTTAATTACTCTAAATGGAAGACAAAGAAATGATAATTTGGAATAGTTGTGATCACCTTTATATACTAGCTTCAAGAACTACTATTGAAATGTAATATGGTCAACAAACAACCATGTCATAACTGAGATGAAGAGCATGTGTGAAAATCTTAAGAAAGAAATAGATCAAGGTTGGAGTGTTGTGAATTATATAATAACATTATTTTCCATTTTCACATAGTTAAATATTTTAACCAACACCAGTTCTTATCACAATAACAAAATATTCATTCATTTTCACAATTTTAATCCTTCAAATACTAGGAGGATTTTTTTACAGTCTGAATCATGTCAGTGATTAGCAACAAAATTGATTTTAATGCAGTTCATCTAACACTGCAGTGCTCCATAATACAGCAGCAATAACCCAGTTGGAATTAACCAGAAAAACAGGATGTATTTGCCCCATAAGCAAACATGATAAAAAATCTGGTGAAAAATAGGAAAAGCTGCATTTGAAGCCAAGGCTCTGATTGAAATCCTGATATAACAGAATGCATGATTGTATGCTCTAATGGCCTTTGGATCAAAACATTTAGTTTCAATAGGGACATTTTTGTCCTTACGTGTGTCTGTATTTTGGCTACGCAGTTTATTATTATAGACTTATAATAGGAGCTGATGTTGAACTTCCAAAAAAAACTCACACCCTTGCCAAATTTGATACCACATGCAAAACACAGCCAAAAGTATAGAACATTTAAAAAGTCCCTAGTGATGAAAAAATATGTTTTGACACTCTTACAAGTCTTGTGGCCATCTGGTGTCTCTTGCTGCACTTTAATCACTCTGTGTGTAAAAACCAGCTCAGTGTAAATATTGTGCAAACACTTAATGAAACTAATTACACCCTGTTTGATTTGTTAACCACACTACATGCTGTAGTTCGTAAATACATACTTCTTTAAACAATATCTATAGCCTCGAGGCACACTGGGTGCGACTGCTATTTCTACACACTGTCTGGCATTAGAAATTGTGTTGAATCCAAATATATGCTGTTGATTATATAACACGTGGGAACAGCGTAATCGCTGTCTGTTTGTATTTGTTACACATTATGTAAGGATGTTAGTGCATGTGCGTGGAGCTGTTCCTCCGTGTAGGAGACAGTGCGACCCATTACACTTCATTGAGTGATTTAGAGAACTGTCAAATGGCTGCAAGGTGTAAAAAAAAAAAAGCAGTGCTGTCTCAGAAGACAGCATTAAAAGCTTTATTCTCTTCCTGTAAAATGAACAAAAGGGCGGCGGTACTCACGGTCCTCGTAGCTGGTGTTGGAGCCGGAGCGTTTCAGTGTGTGGAAGTCCTGAGACAGCATGGACAAGTCGGACTGCGAGGGACTCTCATCGTCCTCTGGGTCTGGAGACTCCTGCATCATCTCCTCGATCTCCTCTATCACCTAAACAATGATCGGACATGGATGGAGATTTTTACATGATGTGAATGTGTGTGTGGCATGTGACAGTGTATTGGACATAGAGGTTTGTTATTTTCCAGTTGTAGTTCACAGTTCCGTCAATCCAGTCCAGGCAAAACAACAAATGTTGTCATTTTAGTCAAGCTTGTTTTACAGATTTTATTTGATCATTCTCTGATGAAAAACAGGGTTGAATGATTAAGAATGCAGCTTTGGATCAAGTGCCTGTTCTCAAGGTCTAATGACTAAACACTGCATTGAAAAAAACATCAGTCTATAATGTTTTGTCTCTTTTTTTGTCAATGAAAACAAAAACATTCTGTGATTTTTAAACTTCATTTAAGACTACATTTATTGCAGGTTGATTTTGTCACAGTTAATGGCATCAGTGCAGTCTTATCATCGTCTCGTCTCAGCATATTTAGTCACAGTTTTAGTTACCACGCATGCTTCACCACAGCTGATGTTTGTGTCAGACACAGATGCAGTCAAACCAAAAGTAAGTGAGACTTCAGTCTGTTGTGAGTAGAAGCATTATTAGATGTTAAGAGATAAACAGTTTCAAGTACCTCAGTTGAAATGTAACCAGCAATTTCATTTTTACAGGTTGCTATTTTGGTTCTGCTTAGTTCAGTCTGTTTGTAGTTTGCCCCTCTAAAAACTATTTTAAATCATCATAAGTTTTATAAATAGTTTATTAAAAAAAACTTCCCAGAATGAAATATACAAACCAGAACCTGACATTTGTGTGTGTATGCCAGGGATGGGCCGGTTCAAGGTGGTTTGATATTAAGTCAAACACTAGACAGGACCAGTATACTGACTTTCACCACTAGGACTTAGCAGAAGCTCCCCAGTCAAACATACTGAGACTAAGAGAGCCAATAAATGAGTGTAGCACCTCCAGTCCACTTGGTGACGGTAATGCACCTGAAAGCCATGACTGACTCGCCTCTTTCCTCAGGTTAAAATCCAAGATGTTGCCACATTGACGCAGTTTTATTTTTATTTGGGACTAACTCTGCCACGTTTCACCTCGTCACCCCCAAAAGTATGTGAACTTTCTCACAAGCAAACACTTATTGGTAATACAATACAAACTGGATTTAGTGCCATGACAAGTTCAACCAGTTTGCTTTTAAAATCAAACCGGTTTAGGCCTGGTCAACTGATCTAGCTCCAGTATGTGGATATATTTCAAAAGAATACATAACAAAACAACTAAAAACTTTACTGAACAAACAAGATGGATTTTAGAGTAATGACTTGGCTGAGCAACCTTTGAACCAAGAATTTGCATTTTATGTCAGTATGTTGCAGATATGAAAGGCCCCAAATACAGGGAATGAAGTATCTGCCTGTGAAATATGGAATTTGCAGTGCAAATTAATTTACACTTCTTTAATTGCCAACTCCTTTAGAAGCTCAAAAAGCTCCCAGCCCTCAAGAGTTTTCCGAATTACAGTTACAGTGTGTTACCTGTTCGGCTGTGAAGATCGGCTCATCGTTGATGCAGGAGACGATAATAGAGTGCATATCCATCTGTTCCCTGAGCTCCTCATCGTCAGACAGATCCAGAGACTGGTTATCCAACTTCTGTCGATCAGGGAAGGAGGGGAGAGATTTGGGAGGGTGAGAAAGAAAGAGACAGAGAGACATCTTGGATCAGACAACAAGCAGGTGGTTAAGCAGATTGAAGGCACAGGAGCAAACTGCTTACGTTTGTGTCTTGGCTTTTCTTCAGCAAGGTTCAAAATCAGTTCAGGATTTTAGATATGTAGCCTTTGCACTCAATGCTTGCCTGAAATATTACACTAAAGGACTGTGTGTGTGCATGTGGTTTGTGTGTGTGTGTGTGTGTGTGTGTGTGTGTGTGTGTGTGGTACCTCATGTTCAGTGATGTTGAGGGTGGGCAGGTGTAGGGAGCGAGTGTGCGATGTTTTCCAGTCCACAGCCATCACGTTGCCATAATTATCTGTCAGTGCGTTCCACACCCTGGAGGAAAGCAAGTGGAGCCATGATATGATTAGACAAAATGTTGTAATATAATACTATGATAAAATCTCACAGTTCATAAGACAAACACTATTTCCTTCTCTTTTTTCTGTGACACAGCATTACTTGGCAGGCCTCCCCTCACCACTTCACTCAGTTCCTGCTGCTGCTTCTCACAGCAGATGCCTAAAAAACCCTGACAAATGTAACAACTCCTTAATCACATGTCATTTTCCCCCAGTAAACATTCCCTGGTGAGAAACATTGACGCACATACGGTAGTTCAACCTGAAAGCAAAGGTCTGTGGCGTTTTTGGTTGTCCATATGGTATTCATTTCTGTAAGAAATGTGTATTCAGATCATCTGAGTATCTTCAAGTTTGCTGAATTTATTTGCCGATTTGGAAACAGAGTCATCGTCAAACCAACAGACTGCTGAATGTTTACAATACTGTGCAGCATACATGTTGGCAGAGAAGCTATCTCAGCCGAGCAGATGGAGGCGCGGGGTCTGTTAAACAAACAAGTTTACTGTTCAGCTGTGAAATCCATCATCGTTTTGGAAAACTCATTGGTTACTGGATTTGAGGGATTGTCTCAAAATTTGTGAAAGAATGCAGACATCCCATTTTTAAAAAATCTGATTTTTTTTTGCCAAATGTTGGTATAAGCTCAAAACATACAATACACTTGTAGTGTAATTTAATAAATCTTAATATATTTTTACTTTATTCAGGATTTCTTGGAGACTTCATTTAAAAGGTTAAATGCAATTTCATAAATATCAAAGAAAATGTTTCCTTCATGTGTACCCCTTTGGACACAAAACAAAAATTGTAGGCACTGCGTATATATTCAAACACAATCTGCGTTTTTGGACCAAACAGTTAGGGGGACTGCAAAATGCTCCCTCGAAAACTACATACATTCAAGGGCTTTTTTGGATTGTATTTGCACTGCCAATTGGAAAGTTGAAGTAACGTAAGCCACATGAAGGGGTCTAAATGCAGTCTTGCAGAGTACAGGACACACCAATTTAACCATAAATCATGGTCAGCAGTTGGTACAGCAATGTCACAACATACAACAATCATTTACTGCTCCTCACTATTGATGAGTCAAAACCGCCTTGCCTTTCCCACGTTGAATATATGCTCAGTAAATCCTGGACATCAGGATTCTAACTTCTTCTTCTAGCTTTCATTTCCCTTTTTGAGCTGTTCTTTGTGTTTTTTAAGTTACATGGCTTACACATTTTAAAAATTGGTTGTTGCAGGTGCTGCATTGGATCATATGTCCAACCAATCACTTGACTGTACATCTGGATCAATAAATTCACACTTCCATCGCTCTAGTGCCGGCAGAGTACCTACTCTGAAATAGAAGATTCCCTCAAAATGATGTTCTACTACAATAGCTCCTAGTTCTTAAGGTGTGCACATAATAAAAAGACAGGTTCTTTAAACCATGTTGTTAGAACAATGACCAAGTTCCTACTTGCTTAAAATGCCTCATGACAGAAATCGAGTCTGTGCATAATATTAAATTCAAGCACACGTGCAAGTCACTGTGCTTTTATTCCTGGTGACTGCTTCGAGCAGAGCGAGGATGGATGCTGTGAACCCATGTGTCAGAGTGGCTCTGCATCGTCATACCCTCTCTCACACACATACACACAAACAGACAAGTGTTTACATAACTCGCATGTTTCCCCCTCAAGTGCTCATGCACAGCTTGGGGACTGGGGGGCTGAAGGGTTGTTCTAAATAGGGCAAAGGCTGGCAGGAAGCATTTTAGTGCCTCAAGCAATGACACTGTGCTGGGCACGTGTGTCAATGCCAAAATACACGATTAGCTTCACTGAGAGCATTTACATTTCAAAACGAGGCCAGTCTAGATTTCAAGGGACCAATTTTCTTGCTTCTACTTCAACACTGCCAATTTGTCTGAATTACTTGCTGGAATATATTTATTTTATGGATGTTTTTTTTTCACACTAATAATCCACATGCACGACTTGGCTTTAACACAAACACGTTTCCTTTTCTGCATTCACACCCACACACATTTCCTCCTTGTCATCCCCGTTGTTCGTCTCAGCTGTGGGCTTTCTGGAGAACTTGTTAAGCGGCTCGGCACGTCCTGCAAAAGTGCAGTCATGCAGAAAAGACTCTCACTGAGCTTGGCGCTGCTCTTTGGGCTTCGCCGGGCTTCTGTCCAATTATTCCATTCCCTCCTTCCTGTGTTTCTTTACCTATAACAACAAATAGACGCTCCTCTCCCCGTCTGACCAACCTTCCTTCATTCCCCTTAACATTTAGAGCAATATTAACTGCAAGACTGTTACTGTTTTTTGCTGTGACAAAGAACACTATTGTATTTATGGCTGTTAGTGTGTACGTGTGTGGCAAAGTTGTTGTAAAGTTTATGTCCTTATTTGAGTTCCGTCACAAGTCTTCATGTCCATGTGACCGGCTCATATCTGTGATGTAACCTGCTAGATATTTCTCTTATATTAGCCTCAACACTGGTTAGCTAACATCATACAGTACTAGTACGTTGTAGTCCAAACCATCAAACAGCTTACAGAAAACTAACTAGTAACGATTTTGTTAAAGGGAAAGCTGTAAAACTCATATTTCAAGCAAAAATACCAGACATCTAATAGTTCCAGTTCCAAAAACTTGCATATTTCCTTGCCAAATTTGATAGTAGACTGGTTGGTTAGAAAAAAAAGAAGCAGCAATTTTAAGATGTTACCTTGGACAATAGGAAATTATGATTTCTACTTTCCACAGATGAGCACAGATATGGAATTTGAAAGTACATGATGTCAAATATTTGAAAATGGATTGTAATCACATTTAATTCATTATATGTAATGGTTTTTGTATACAGGATTCATACCGCCTTTTAAGGGTAAAATTCAAGCACTTTCAAGGTACCTAAACTAAATATTTCCAGATATCCTCTCAGGGCCTTTATTATCACAAAAGTGTTACTTTAAATGCAGTTGCAAAAGTTAAAGTTTACAGAATTCCTTTATGCCTACAGCAAACAATGTACATATTCATATTGATTATTTTTAAAGCTTCTTCATGTGAAGTTTTATTGTATGTTTTGGGCCTGATAATTTAATATTTGCTTATTTCCAGTGTAAGGTAACAACAGAGGACCATGAATGAGCTAGCTATGAATAAGGGGTAAACACAATAAGTCAGTGGTTTCTTGACTTCTCCTGATTGTACATTATCTGGGATTTTCTCCAGTCTTATTTGTGGGAGCAAATTAAAATAAAATACTTTCTTGCTATTCTAAAGACCCATTAAAACTTAATCAGGTCAGCCGGTTCTGCTTATTTTTGTCTCAGATCTAATTTAACTTGTTAATCATTCTATCTATAATTGGTGCAATAAATTAAATAAAATTTCAGTTTCCCAGACTGCAAGATGACATCTTCCAATGTCTTTTTTATCCTACCAACATTCCACAACACAAACATAATCAGTTTATGATGATATAAAGCTAGAAAAAGGCAAAAAACAAAGAAAAGCAGCAAATCCTCACATTTGAGAAACCAAACGCACACAATGTTGGACATTTTAGCAAAATAAATAACTGAAATAACTGATCAGTTATCAAATAGACACATTTTTCTGGTATCAGGTAAACTAAATGCTCTGTAGCTGATAATAAAAAAAGATACTTCATTGAGTAGCTAAACCACTGCTTTTTAAAATGTGTAACATTTTAGGTGGCTACTGCCATCATTATGGTTTAAAAATGTGCACTACTCTATCCCAGTTAATGTAAAGGTTACATAAGCAAAGCTCTAAATCCGTGATGGCAGTCTTAATACGTCTCTGATATTGGAGTCTTATACTTAATAGTCAAGTCCTCGATCAATCAGGTTAAATATTCAAGTGGAACACTTTTGAACGGACATGTCCAACTTCCCTATTGGCAGAGAATGAGATGCTTACATGCATGATGTGATTAAATCTAAAAATGTAATGTTAGATGCAGAAGAAAGCAGAAGGAGAGTGGCGGGTGATTTATGAAGCCCACACAGCTCTGTAGTTACAGTGACGTCCATACTTTGTGTGGGATTAATGTGACTTACTGCTGGGAAGTAATAACACGCTGTCATGTGAATGTGTAGTTGTGACATTTGAGTGTGTATGAGATACAACGAACTGCTGAGGACCCCCGACTGAGATAACAAGGGATGGTAAGGTGGTAAGAACAGTTGCTGACAGTGCAACCTTTCAGAAAACAACCATTTCATACATGAAACGTGACATATTGTGTCTGTTTGCTGTAAGAGGAAACAGTAGGGTTCCTAAAAGTCAAGTCAGTAACGTTTCATCCCACATAAAGTTGATTTAAAAACAGAATAAACAGCGTGTGCAACAGCCCATCACTTCCTCTCAACATGCACTTAATGGAGCAGTGGTTTAATGGCTTTTAGCATGAAATTAAGTAATGTTAACGTGGCATGACCCCTCCCCTCTCCTATCCTCAACACACCACACACACACACACACACACACACACACACACACACACATTAATACAAACTCTCTGTAAACTCTTAACTCATGCCTTCAATGGATACTACTTTGTTTTCGTCATTTTGACCGTTTTACGATAATTTATTAATACTAAATTATAAGCATGAGTATAATACGACTGAAAGTATACTCTAGTTTCGCAAGCAGGCAGCAGCTAGCTGGTTAAACTTTGGACGACACAGATTTCAGCTAAGCTAAGAGACTCTGGTTAGCCTGGTGAGGCTAACGTGGCTAGCTAGCGAAGAGATTAAAAGTTAGCGTAAATAAAAACCCCGCATGAAATTCACACTCACTCGTCGTCTTTCAAGTAATTATCCTCTGTGATAGGTTTAATGGGGGCTATGTTTTCCGTCGCGGTGTTGTAGTTTCGGAAACACACTGTCAGCTTCTCGTCGAAGTCGTGGACGAGGTCCTCCATCGACTTGAAGCTGCAGATCTCCCCGGAGAAGCTGTTGTCCAGGTCGGAGAAATCGTCTAGGCCCGACGACGGATCGCCCACATTGGAGTTGAGCTGGTCGAGCTGGTCGGCCGACGCGGAGGACGGCTTGAACTCGTTAAAATCCTGCCAGTCCTCATCGAAGTGGGCTAACGGCGCCGCCATGACTGCCGTAGGAGCTCAGTTGACAGCCAGTTGGACCCCTCGATGGTGCTCTGTCCTCGGCTTCGAGACACTGGACCAGACGGGGAGAGAGAGAGGGAGAGGAGGGGGCGGGCCGGGTGACGTCAGCACAGACGCCCCTCCCCTTTAAATGGAGCAAAACAAACCCACGTCAGCTGCTCATCAGCTGGGTTTCTACAATAGACATCACCATCCTGTGAAATATAACCACCTAACCACCTAATTTTTTCAAGTTTTGCAGGAAACACAAAAAACTTCACCAAAAGTGTAACATGTGACATTTATTGATCATTTCACTCAAAAAGGATGTAACAAAGGACGGCTATTGGCATAGTAATAACACTGTCTGTAAATTATGTAACTTAAGAGAAATAAATGACTTGGGCAATTTTTTGAACATGCCTTTGTGACTGAAGCAAGATATGGTAACACTTTTTTTTGAAGGTGTCTACATAAGAGTCACTCAAGCCTGTCAGAAACATGACATGACAAGTATCATGAGCATCAATGTTACTTCAAAGTGTCATTAATGTTCATGACATATCCCATGTCATGTTTATGACACGCACATGTCACTCTTCACTTCCAGTTCTCAAGGTCTCATCCATCGTTTAAGCCATTCAGGACTGAATTAAAAAGTATTGTATTGAAATGTGTTCATATATTCAGAATGCTACTGTGTTTCTTTTCATCATTTAGGTTTTATTCCTATGTTTTCTATGAAGTTACAATGTTACATTTAACCTATGTTCTGATGTCATGTTGAATGTAGTTCAGTTTTAAGAGTGGGTTAGCCTATCATCCTATTTAACCTCAGTAACAACAATTTTTCATTAACAATTATTTTTCTTTTTGTCCAAATTTTCACGACGCTGATTGCTTCTACAAAATAAAGTAATGTCAATAAAAATAGATAAATAATTTTTTTTAAAAATATGAGTCCTCTGCAATGCCGTTCTGATGTTTTGATGATGGCTGTGGTCTACCAACTGACACAAAAAAAACACAGAAAGCTCAGGCGTTGATTCAATAATGATTTGTTTATCTCATAAAAACACTTCAGGATCTGGGAGATACAAGCCTGAAATTATTTAGCATGACATTAAATTACACAAAGATACCAGGCCTATTGATGCAAACAGATTATTTAACAGTGTGTGAGTCTGTGAGATCCAGGCCCTGGTCTGCAATGTTCCCTTGATGGGCTTTAGCATTGGAGCTAAGCCTACTGTGTACCATAATATATATAAGAAATATAAAACAACAGCATAAAGACAACACAAATATGTTTACATTACAACTATGAGATGAAGGTAAAATTACTGACATTAAATTCTATATCACAATGTTTGCTAGAGCAGCCCTTTAATGCTTATATTATGTATCAAATGTGACATGCAAGAAGCGCTACACTCCACTCAAATGGAGTAAACTACAGCAAAAAATACAAAAATTATCAACAATATCACTATCACCATATTTATAGTTTATAGATTAAACTGCCTAGGAATATAAAATGGGAATTGAATTAGCCCCATCTTACCAAATATAACAATACAGTGATATGTACATGATACTATCAATGGTTATGATCCACTATGAAAGCCCACCTTGTTCTATTCTACTATAGGATCCTTTCTTTTTCATAGGATCTGTATAAAGCACATACAGTCAAGGGCAGATTAAGTTGTTAAGGACCCCTGGGGAAGGGCCAGACTGATCATCCCTCATCCTGCCCTCTGTGCTGCTTTATTTACCTTCTGCCTCCAAGTTCAACAATAATAAAAATTACTGTGTGTATATCTTCATGAAAACATCACCCCTAGCTCAATTCATAGATCGCTATAGGATAATAAAAAGTGATGGCTGAACAATGAGAAAAAATATATCAGCACTATTAATGGTTTTATTAGAATGACAAATTAGCCAATATATTATCGTGACAAATTATTTATAAGATTATAAATCTGAAACAAAGTAAAGTAAAAATAAATTCAGATTGAAAGTAATTGCAGACAATATATAGAAACACTATTAATAGGTCTATATATCATATTACTAATAAAATGACGAAAACCAAACGTATAACGCAGGTAGATCTGATTCATGTTTATATGCACTTAATCTCAGGATAATAATAATTAAATATAATAATGAAACATCAGTTTACAGAGGTGAATGTGTCTGTAAAACAGTTGTATAAAACGGCCGTTTAGATTCCATGGTTGCTACGTTTGTCTCCACCATAACAGATCAGAATTTAAACAAAAACAATTTCTCAGAAGGTCAAAAAGTTAATTTTCGAACTTTCACTCGACGATTTATCTGAAATTATCGCCTCAACTCTGCACTTCTTACATCCTGTCCAGAGTTAAAGACCCAAAGTAAAAAGTCGCAGCAAGAAAACTGACTTCCATCATGGAAAATGTGAGATTTGAACTCTGTTTAAAAATCTGCATTGTTTTCTATGTACTTTACCTTTGAGACTACAGATCCTCAAAGATCATTGATGTTTAATCTGCTCTGTTAAAACTGTGCATTTATTCATTAAATCAATATAAAAAATATAAGATATATGTATATAGGTAAATGATTTTAAAAATATGAATAAAACAAATTTATCTCCTAACTGTCAGCCTGCATATACTGATATTGTCAATGAAAATGTAGCCCTAAGCTAGCAGTACTAGAAGTAATTGAACTTATCATTATTTGCAATTTCATAGATTTTCTTGCAGTATATGTAGTATAGTGGAGGAGGATGTACTCGGACGCTTTACTGAAATAAAAGAAGAAATAACACAAAGTACAAGTGCTCCATTATACTGTAAAAGTCCTGAATACAAAATATAATTCAAGTAATAGTAGCTACATGGTACATTGTCAATTATAATGTAGCCATAAGCTAGCAGCACTAGAAGTAGGCCTACATATCATTATTTGCAATTTCATATTTGACATATAGATATACAAACATATATAGCATATATGCATATATATGATTAAGTAATAAAATAAACATAGTAGTCACTATCTCAATCTATAGATTGCCATTGGATTCCAGGTAAGCTGCAAACATACATTTCTTTAGTTATATATGTATGTATTTATTGGTTGATTTATTTAATTAATTATGTTTTATTTATATCATGTTATTCAATGCAGTGATGTAGAGTAGCAATAAAAAATAGCACTATGAACCAGCAGCTTGCATATCATGCTCATTCAATTCATATGAAGGAGGATTCTGACTGGTTTGACTAGAAAAATGACAAATTAGGCAAAATATTATAATGACAAATGATTGTATAAGATAACCATTCAGCAACACAAAAACAAATTAAAGTTTCGAGTTATTGCTCACAAATGAAATCAGAACACCACCAGTATATTTAAATATGAATAATATAACAGCTAAAACCAAACTTATACAAGACAGCTGAGGAATGAGACGGATACATTTTTATATGGACTTAATGTCAGGATAATAATGATTAAATAACAAAACATCAGTTTACAGAGGTGAAATGTGTCTGTAAAAACAGTTGTATAAAACGGCCTTTGAGATTCCATGGTTGCTACGTTTGTCTCCACCATAACAGATCAGAATTTAAACAAAAACAATTTCTCAGACTGTCAAAAAGATAATTTTCGAACTTTCACTCGACGATTTATCTGAAATTTACGCTTCAACTCTGCACTTCCTACATCCTGTCCAGAGTTAAAGACCCAAAGTAAAAAGTTACAGCAAGAAAACTAACTTCCATCATGGCAAATGTGAGATTTGAACTCTGTGTAAAATCTGCATTGTTTTCTGTGTATTTTACCTTTGAGACTACAGATCCTCAAAGATCATTGATGTTTAATCTGCTCTGTTTAAAGCCTCCTCCAGCCCGGGGTCTCATACAGGAAATATATTAACGTGGAAATTAAAAAATAATAAAAGAGACGCTCGTTTTACCGTAATTATGCACAAAACTGCGCATTTATTCATTAATTCAATATAACATAATATATATTTATATAGGCATATTATTAAAAACATATGAATAAAATTAAATACCAGCCTGCACATACTGATAGTGTCAATAAAATATAGCCATAAGCTAGCAGTACTAGAAGTACTTGAACTTATCATTATTTGCATTTTCATAGAGTTTCTAGCAACATGTGCAATATAATATACACAGTATAGTGGTGGAGGAAGTACTCAGACATTTTACTTCAGTAAAAGAAGAAATTACACAGAGTAGAAGTGCTCCATTATACAGTAAAAATCAAAAAGTCAAATCAAGTACATTATAACCAAAATGTGGACTACTTAATGTATCAATACTAAAAGTACTCATTAAACAGAACAGCTCCTAAACACAGAAAAAACTACACACAGTGTGTGAGGAACACAGGTTAAAGGGGCCCAGCAGCTTATTTTTAGTCTTGGAGGCCCCTGAAAATGAATCTGGCCTCCATAAACTTCAGGAGTAGAAACTGGTCATTAATGCTTGTGAAGAAAAATTTCTTTTTTTTAAAAGGAAACTTACATTTTTTGTTGAAAGTAGGGAAATTAAATACTTTTTATTCTGTGCCTCATGTTGCTTCTTGTACATGTGATTCAAACATGAGTGTGTATTATTGCAGAGTAATGTTCCGAGCCACCTGTTGGACCACACCTACTACAAAGTTATTAGAGTTTCAGCACGCCTGACACAGGCTGCCAAGAGACCAGCAGCCTGCAGAGACTGCTCCTGCTGCAGTGACAACCAGGTGAGACATTAGAGTCTCTTATTAAGGACAGGAAAAAACTGTTTATGTCCCAAATTATTCACAATGCAATTCTCAAGAAGAATTTGTATCTTCCTTGAATTTAAATTCTTCTCATAACTACAATACAATGAAGATTTTGACTGTAAAATCTTATCAAACGACCAGAATATGTGAAGGTTTCTTTCTTTGGCTTACAGCACTCTGAAGCTCCTGCAAACCCACCCCAAAAAAGGAGGCGCACCTCTGTTGCTCAGCCTTCAACACCTCCTGCTGATACTCCAGCTTCATCTAATCTGGTCCTGAAGCCTCGCGCTCCAATTTCACCTGCTGACTTACCTTTGGTCTCTCCTGTGCCCTCCAGCCCCCAGCCCACTGCTCCACCTCTCCCAGACGAGCCCCTGATGATATGCGGCCTCCCCGTGGAAGAGTACCAGCAGCTCTACCATGAAGTTGTCGACGACATGCTGAGGTATGTTGGTGTCTAAAATCAAGCAGTTATCATATTTTCCAATCATTTAAAAACTATCATGCAGTTTTTTTCTTACATATTTAGTTTCTGAGTCACATGCTTTTTATAAATATTAATTTTCTGTTTCTTCTGCTCATCAAAGGTTCAAGAATGGCCGGCAGCGTCCATATACTTTGGCCCTGGGTCGCCGCATCAAGCAGAAGCTGTGGGAGAGGCTGGACCGTCCGACCTTCACCGAGACAGTCGACGCAGACGGCCGGGTGCATGTGGACACATCATACGGGGTTGGTGTCCACCCTCCCCAGTATGATGTGGACACATCAGAAGAACCAGGGCCCAGTAAACGTCCCATCAAAAGAGCTAAGCATTAAAAATGATTTATTATCATTCTAATAGCTCTCTTAAGGTTTAGTTTAGTTGTGTTTAGTTTTAGTTTAGTTTAGTTTAGTATTGTTAAGGTTTAGTTGAATATTGTTTAGATTTAGTTTAGTAGTGTTTAGGTTTAGTTTAGTTGTGTTTAGTTTTAGTTTCGTATTGTTAAGGTTTAGTTTAGTTGTGTTTAGTTTTAGTTTAGTATTGTTAAGGTTTAGTTTAGTATTGTTAAGGTTTAGTCTAGTTGTGTTTAGTTTTAATTTAGTATTGTTAAGGTTTAGTTTAGTTGTGTTTAGTTTTAGTTTAGTATTGTTAAGGTTTAGTTTAGTATTGTTAAGGTTTAGTTGAATATTGTTTAGATTTAGTTTAGTAGTGTTTAGGTTAAGTTTAGTGTTGTTAAGGTTTAGTCTAGTTGTGTTTAGTTTTAGTTTAGTATTGTTAAGGTTTAGTTTAGTTGTGTTTAGTTTTAGTTTAGTATTGTTAAGGTTTAGTTTAGTATTGTTAAGGTTTAATTTAATATTGTTTAGGTTTAGTTAAGTATTGTTAAGGTTTAGTCTAGTTGTGTTAAGGTTTAATGAAATATTGTTTAGGTTTAGTTAAATATTGTCAAGTTTAAGTTTAGATAGTGTTGAGTTTAGTGGTGAGTTTAGGATTTGTAGTTATAACTTTAATATTTGTAGTTTTAAGTGTCACACTAAAGAGTTGTCCAGTTTTTGAGTTTCAGGAAATGCAGCCTCCACCTTCAATTTGAACAGACACCTGGCAGAACAGCCTTTGAAAACCAGCTCCACCCTCCGTCCTCCAATTCACACTAAAACTCAGCCCTTCACCACCTACCTCTGAAGTACTCTGCTCCATCTTCCACCCGCAGCCTCTGCCAGATCCTGCAGGTGGAGGCCCCGGCTGCAGGATCTGGCAGACTGCTGCCTTATGACCTCCACCCGCAGCCTCTGTCAGATCCTGCAGCCTGCGCCTCCACCTGCAGCTAGACACCTGCAGCCGGCGACTCCACCTGCAGGATCTGACAGATTGCTACCTCATGACCTCCCCCCGCAGCCTCTGCCAGATACCTGCAGCTGGCGCCTCCACCTGCAGCCAGACACCTGCAGCCGGGGCCTCCACCTGCAGGATCTGGCAGACTGCTGCCTTATGACCTCCCCCCGCAGCCTCTGCCAGATCCTGCAGCCGGGGCCTCCACCTGCAGGATCTGGCAGACTGCTGCCTTATGACCCCCCCCCCGCAGCCTCTGCCAGATCCTGCAGCCGGCGCCTCCACCTGCAGGATCTGGCAGACGGCTGCCTTATGACCTCCACCCGCAGCCTCTGCCAGATCCTGCAGCAGGCACCTCCACCTGCAGGATCTGGCAGACTGCTGCCTTATGACCTCCACCCGCAGCCTCTGCCAGATCCTGCAGCCGGTGCCTCCACCTGCAGCCAGACACCTGCAGCCGGCGACTCCACCTGCAGGATCTGACAGACTGCTACCTTATGACCCCCCCCCCCCCGCAGCCTCTGCCAGATACCTGCAGCTGGCGCCTCCACCTGCAGCCAGACACCTGCAGCCGGGGCCTCCACCTGCAGGATCTGGCAGACTGCTGCCTTATGACCTCCACCCGCAGCCTCTGTCAGATCCTGCAGCCTGCGCCTCCACCTGCAGCTAGACACCTGCAGCCGGCGACTCCACCTGCAGGATCTGACAGATTGCTACCTCATGACCTCCCCCCGCAGCCTCTGCCAGATACCTGCAGCTGGCGCCTCCACCTGCAGCCAGACACCTGCAGCCGGGGCCTCCACCTGCAGGATCTGGCAGACTGCTGCCTTATGACCTCCCCCCGCAGCCTCTGCCAGATCCTGCAGCCGGGGCCTCCACCTGCAGGATCTGGCAGACTGCTGCCTTATGACCCCCCCCCGCAGCCTCTGCCAGATCCTGCAGCCGGCGCCTCCACCTGCAGGATCTGGCAGACGGCTGCCTTATGACCTCCACCCGCAGCCTCTGCCAGATCCTGCAGCAGGCACCTCCACCTGCAGGATCTGGCAGACTGCTGCCTTATGACCTCCACCCGCAGCCTCTGCCAGATCCTGCAGCCGGTGCCTCCACCTGCAGCCAGACACCTGCAGCCGGCGACTCCACCTGCAGGATCTGACAGACTGCTACCTTATGACCCCCCCCCCCCCGCAGCCTCTGCCAGATACCTGCAGCTGGCGCCTCCACCTGCAGCCAGACACCTGCAGCCGGGGCCTCCACCTGCAGGATCTGGCAGACTGCTGCCTTATGACCTCCACCCGCAGCCTCTGCCAGATCCTGCAGCAGGCACCTCCACCTGCAGGATCTGGCAGACTGCTGCCTTATGACCTCCACCCGCAGCCTCTGCCAGATACCTGCAGCTGGCTCCTCCACCTGCAGGATCTGGCAGACTGCTGCCTTATGACCTCCCCCCGCAGCCTCTGCCAGATCCTGCAGCCGGTGCCTCCACCTGCAGCCAGACACCTGCAGCCGGCGACTCCACCTGCAGGATCTGACAGACTGCTACCTTATGACCCCCCCCCGCAGCCTCTGCCAGATACCTGCAGCTGGCGCCTCCACCTGCAGCCAGACACCTGCAGCCGGGGCCTCCACCTGCAGGATCTGGCAGACTGCTACCTTATGACCTCCCCCCGCAGCCTCTGCCAGATCCTGCAGCCGGCGCCTCCACCTGCAGGATCTGGCAGACTGCTGCCTTATGACCTCCCCCCGCAGCCTCTGCCAGATCCTGCAGCCTGCGCCTCCACCTGCAGCTAGACACCTGCAGCCGGCGACTCCACCTGCAGGATCTGACAGACTGCTACCTTATGACCTCCCCCCACAGCCTCTGCCAGATACCTGCAGCTGGCGCCTCCACCTGCAGCCAGACACCTGCAGCCGGGGCCTCCACCTGCAGGATCTGGCAGACTGCTGCCTTATGACCTCCCCCCGCAGCCTCTGCCAGATACCTGCAGCCGGCTCCTCCACCTGCAGGATCTGGCAGACTGCTGCCTTATGACCTCCCCCCGCAGCCTCTGCCAGATCCTGCAGCCGGCGCCTCCACCTGCAGCCGGCGACCCCACCTGCAGGATCTGACAGACTGCTGCCTTATGACCTCCCCCCGCAGCCTCTGCCAGATCCTGCAGCCGGCGCCTCCACCTGCAGCCAGACACCTGAAGCCGGCGCCTCCACCTGCAGGATCTGGCAGACTGCTGCCTTATGACCTCCACCCGCAGCCTCTGCCAGATACTTGCAGCCGCCTCCACCTGCAGTATCTGGCAGACAGCTGCCATTTGAACCTCTTCCCACAGCCACCAGCACCGCTGCCTCCACCTGATGATTCTGCCCTGCCAATGCAGCTCCACCTCCCAACCTCTTCTAGCAACCTGCACTTCCTCCTGCCGTCCTTTTTCTATGTGAGGACTTAGTGAAACAGCAGGATCCAGAGATACACTCGTAAATAAAACCTTTCAAATAGAAAACAAGAAATAATAGCTGCCATTCTGTTTATATTGCGTATATCATCTTCTTCTCACGAGTTCTGGTTCTGTTGTGAATGTTCTTGAAATATAGGTCAATGGGATTTTTAAAACAGATTTGATGATGCATGGATATTTAAAACAACACTTTTATTTGTGTTTCCTCCAGGCCCTATTGGACTTCCCAGACTTCCACACCAGGAGCTTTTCTCCTCCTCTCTCTGCATTCACCACCAAGACGCTCCACCTGATATTTTAGTGCCTTACACTTCCAAACATGCTCCCTGAACAAGACGACCAGCCAGCTCCCTCTTTTACTTTGTTTTGCTCAATAAAGTCCAAAAAAAAAGAGAAAAGAAACAACAGCAGCATTGTCTAAACAAACATTTTAAGGGTTACATTTTTGAAAATGAATAAACATTTGGGAGTTATGATCAAGACTGAAGTTTTTCAAAAACTTCCTGATAAATAGGGAGCAAGCTCAAAATACAAACAATCTTTTATTTTGGAGGATTTTCCACAACTTAAAGATGGCTTATTAATAATCTTTAACACACAAGTAAAGTATTTACAAATGATCAACCATTAGGAATAAAAAATCCTGAATTCAAGTGTTGCAGAAAAGCCCAAGCCATCAGTAGAATTTAAAGATACAACACAATATTAATAATTGAAAATGAAACAGTTAGGGTCTGAACTGATTCATCAATAAGTCTGATGTTAAATCTCATGTTTCTGGAGTTAACATTATAAATGGCCACACAGTGGTGCTATTCACATCAAAAACTAGTCACTTTACAATGAGCCACAAGGTGTACAGATATAAAACTCATGAAATTAAAGGGTTCTACCACTAAAATAATTAATCAACTCAGGCATGCATCCGCTCTCATTGGGGTCCATGACTATATCAGGGTTTTACTCTGCTTTTCCGTATTCAACTCCCAACACATGATTCTCTCTGCCATATTTGCTCTGCTGCACCCTCAGGTGGTGGATGTTGTTTTTATTTAGACTGAGACACAAACCACCAGGTGGCACAATGAGACTAAACCCCAGAGTGGTTTCTATTAAATAAATACAACATTATAAAATATATGAATACACACAAAATATTTAATACAACCACAAATAGTGAAATAATCCAGTACATTTTAAAATCTCATCTCAGTATTATTGAATGTTATTACAGCTTCTTTTTTATTTTCACAGTAACATTCTTTTATTTCAGTCCAGCAGTTTTTAATGTAAAAAAACAAGTGTTTTTTTAAATTATTATTTCATGATGACATTTTTTCATGGACTCTCTTATTGCAGAATACCACTATTCATCACAAAGCCATTACCTGTTAATCAATAATGTTTTCTGTGTAGCGGGGCGCAGAATGACGTCACACAGGCTCAATCTAGTGCTACACATTTATTTTAGGTTTCTCTGCAAATTGCAAGAATAATACTTTAGGTTTATAATCGCTACACAGCGTATTGTGCTTCCATCTAGTACACAGGGATTCTCATTATCTCACGTGCTCTATTTACCACAACTGACATTCACAACCAAAGAACATAAAACATTTATTATAAACAGTATGTCTAATTCTGTCATGTAGTTACTTAGTATAACACCATTTTGTTCTTAACAATACTTTACATTCTACGATATTAATGCGATTACCCTGGGCTCCCTCGGACGAGGGCTCATTGTCATGGTTCTAACAATGGCGGTCTGAGGCCTCTCGGTAGCCGCTAATGGGCTAGCATTACAAACTTATCTTTACAGTCTAATAAAACTACCAGAACTAACAATATTTAAAGTGGGTTACAGTGTCAACATTGCTCACACACAGGGTATCTCTATTACATCACCAGCTTACCTGCAAATTGCAAGAATAATGCTTTAGGTTTATAATCGCTACGCAGTGTATAGTGCTTCCATCTAGTACACAGGGATTCTCATTATCTGACGTGTTCACGCGGGACTTCATCGTACGCGAGACTTCATCGTAACCACGCGAGACTTCCTTGTGGCTCTCCCTGCCCATACACCGCTCATGTAGCAACACTGACACCTGCTGGAGATACCCTGGCGCCGCTTGTACAATAACACTGCCAAGAAATTACACTGTACCCATAATTTTGAACAACATGAACACTTAAAAGCTCTAAGTACATTCAAACATATAACACAGATGAACACTCTTCCTCACTCCATGGAATTACTCAGTTTCACAACCTTTGTATGACTTATTGTGCCACACTCTCCCCCTCAGTTTTTTAAAATGTCTCTGAACATTTAGTTACCAAACATCTGTCTTCAACAAGTTGACTTGCTCACTGAATTCACATGGTGATACTTTTAAGTACACTTAGTGTTCCAAAGTACATTAATTACTTCTGTTATTCACATTGTAATTACCCTTGTAGAGTCGATTAATTGTAATGCACATTTCAGTTAGTATTTACCACACATTTTCAGTTACTGGGGCAGCTGTTTTGGACGCTATCTGATAAGCTTGTTGCATTCTGGTTTGCCAGTTCCGGACATACTCTGCATAACTTTCCTGTTTCTCACTAGGCTGCAGGTTGAACAACAGGTCTATGGGCAAATGAGGGGATCGGCCATAAAGCAGGTAATATGGAGAGAACCCCGTTGTTCCGCTGCGGGTGCAGTTATAAGCGTGCACCATCTTAGCAAGTGAGCTCTTCCGGTCTGCCTTTTGTGTATTTGTCAGTGTACGAAGCATGGACAAAAGAGTTCTATTAAATCGCTCTACCTGCCCATTTCCTTGCGGGTGGTAGCAGGTCGTGTGGGAACCTCGTGCATCACAACACTTTTGCAACTGGGCCATCAGCTGGTTCTCGAACTCTCTGCCCATGTCATGGTGAATCTTCTCTGGGAACCCAAAGCGGAACAGCTTCTCAACCACAGTCTTTGCAGATTTGTTTTTTGTAGCATAAGCCTGGGAAAAGCCAGTATAGTGATCCACTACTACTAGGATGTACTCAAATCCTTGCTTACAGGCGTCTAAATGCAAAAAGTCTATTGAGACTAGCTCAAAGGGGCGTGTCGTAACAATGGATATCAAAGGAGCTCTAGTGGCTTTGTGTGGTCGTTTTGCTTTTAGACACTCACACACTTGGGTCACAAAATGTTCAGTGTCACGATGCATGCGGGCCCAATAAAATCTGTCCTGAATCAGGTTTAGAGTTCTCTCAACCCCCAAGTGTCCCATTTCTTTATGCAACTCTTGGAACACTGTCTGATGATGTTCTTTTGGTAGGACCAGCTGACATTTATCTCCTGATTTCCTGTAGAGGATCCCATTGTCATTCATAAACAGTTTTTGCCACTGTCTTAAAAAGACTCTTACATCTGCAGGGTCTGTTCTAAGAGACTTTCTGGGAGGATACTGGTTGTTCTCTTTGTACTGCAGAACTCGACCAATGATAGGGTCTCTCTTTTGGCTTTGTCGAAGCTGCTATGGTGTTAATAGTTCAGCCAGGGTAGGTAAACATGCATCACTCACTAAGTTCAATGTATTTATGTGAGCTGTTGTTTCCCAGGATAGTGGATAGTCTCTCTGCATCTTAACTCCCTGAACAGATGCACTGATCACCTCCTGACTCACTTCTTCTGTGCACTGCTCCATGAGTTCATTTATATCCAGTGGCATACGAGAGAGGCCATCTGCATCCGCATTGTGTTTACCAGGTCGGTACTTGATAGAAAAGTTAAAGTTGGCCAGCTGGGCAACCCACCTATGGCCTGTGGCATTTAGCTTAGCTGTTGAAAGGACGTAGGTCAGGGGATTATTGTCTGTATATACCAAGAAATGAGGAGCACGATACAGGTAGTCCCGAAAACGCTCACATATGGCCCATTTTAATGCTAGGAACTCTAGCTTCCCTGAGTGCAGATAATAGTTTTTCTCAGGTGGGGTGAGTGTTCTGGAGCCATATCCAATTACTGCCATCTTGCCATTTTGCCTCTGATAAAGGACTGCTCCCAATCCCTCCTGAGAGGCATCACAATGTAGAATAAAAGGTTGTGTGAGATCCGGGTACCCCAGGATGGGAGGCTTAGTTAGTTTGTCAATGAGGGAGTCTAGTGTCTGCTGGTGGCTAGGTGTCCAGTTAATGGGAGTATTAGGTGGAAGATTACCTTTGTTTCTGGTGACAGTCTTTTTCTTGTTTTTGGAATCATTAAGTGGTATTTTCTCAGGGGGCAATGAGAACAGCTGGTAGAGTGGCTTTACTATTCTGGAGAAGTCTGGTATGTATGCTCTATATTAAGAGAGGAATCCAAGCATCCTTCTCAAATCTCCAAAAGTTGCGGGCACTCTGTTCTTTACTGCTTGTACTGGGGCCACTTCTGCTGGGTCCATAGTATACCCTCCACCAGACACCACACGTCCCAGAAACCTCACCTAGGCTTAAGCTGGAACTTAACTGCATCACTCAACAATCCTTCAGTTCAATTGCCCTAAACAGGAAATTCTGGGCAGATTCTTTTGGATCTTGTGAGATGTTCATCAGCCGATGCAGCAGATTTGAGGAGGAGTCTACTTTAAAGTGTCCTCTAAGGATAGTCTTAAGTGTGGAAAGTGTCAGTCCTCTCTTTATTTCAAGCATCTCCCTCAGATGAAGACCTGGACTTACTGCATGTATGACTGCCTGAATAATCTCAGTTTCCGAGTGTCCTTTACGCTGCCCAGACTCCATCTGGTTGACGAGACTCGTGTAGGACAGTTTTTCCTTTTGACCTGCTTCTCCAATCTGCCCACAGATCCGGAACTCTCTCCTCAGTGTCACCTCTGGCAATGTGGCTGGCAGTGAGGTGGTAGTTTTGACATCCTCTACCTCCTCTTTCCATTAGCCTCTCCTCCAAAACCCCAATTTCCTCCTCTAGCAGCCGCCGAGCTTCATTCTGTTCCTGTTGCAACTTCTTATATTTGTCTCTAAGAGTGTCCATTTCACTTGGCTCATTTTGCACAGTTTCTGATACGTTTGAGTTTGGTTGTTTTAGGGAACCCATAGAGGACATCAGATGCTGTAGAAACTGCTGGAACGACTCGGCGTCCTCTTCATCTGCTATGTCGTCTAAAGTTGTTTCAGCCAATCTTATGAGGGTGCGTCGAGCTTGACTTGTAAACCCTCCCAATGGCTGACTGCACTTTAGGTGTTCACACACAGGGATGAGCTCTGACTTCTCCAACATCAGCAGTGTTCTGCTTACTTCGTCCTGTAATTGCTCCATTGTGCCTTCTTTCCGACTGCAGATCCAGGTTCGTCTCCTCCGGATGGACCACTGGCTGGATCACCCTCCTGGCTAGCTCGCCAAAATATGTAGTGGGGCGCAGAATGACGTCACACAGGCTCAATATGGTGCTACACATTTATTTTAGGTTTCTCTGCAAATTGCAAGAATAATACTTTAGGTTTATAATCGCTACACAGCGTATTGTGCTTCCATCTAGTAAGCAGGGATTCTCATTATCTCACATGCTCTCTTTACCACAACTGACACTCACAACCAAAGAACATAAAAGATTTTCTATTTACAGTATGTCTAATTCTGTCATGTAGTTACTTAGAATAACACCATTTTGTTCTTAACAATACTTTACATTCTACTATATTAATGCGATTACCCTGGGCTCCCTCGGACGAGGGCTCATTGTCATGGTTCTAACAATGGCGGTCTGAGGCCTCTCGGTAGCCGCTAATGGACTAGCATTACAAACTTATCTTTACAGTCTAATAAAACTACCAGAACTAACAATATTTAAAGTGGGTTACAGTGTCAACATTGCTCACACACAGGGTATCTCTATTACATGACCAGCTTACCTGCAAATTGCAAGAATAATGCTTTAGGTTTATAATCGCTACGCAGCGTATAGTGCTTCCATCTAGTACACAGGGATTCTCATTATCTGACGTGTTCACGCGGGACTTCATCGTACGCGAGACTTCATCGTAACCACGCGAGACTTCCTTGTGGCTCTCCCTGCCCATACACCGCTCATGTAGCAACACTGACACCTGCTGGAGATACCCTGGCGCCGCTTGTACAATAACACTGCCAAGAAATTACACTGTACCCATAATTTTGAACAACATGAACACTTAAAAGCTCTAAGTACATTCAAACATATAACACAGATGAACACTCTTCCTCACTCCCTGGAATTATTCAGTTTCACAACCTTTGTATGACTTGTTGTGCCATATCTGCAAAGCATCAGCATTAAAAATTGATTGGATTTTTTCACAATTCCATGGTTTTATTCTGTTTTTACTTCATAACTTCAATATATTTCTAATATTGAACACCCCAAAGAAGATATTCTCACATTCTACCAGCACCCATGCCTTGTGCACCCAATCCTGGGCGAGTTTCATATAGAAACCATAGACTGTATAAATAAACGTACCTTCTACAACTGGACTTACTCAAAATAACATCACTTTATTGGCAATTGTTCTTGTTCCTAATCGAAGATTCCTAATCGAAGATCGCCTCTTAACAGATGTTCTGGCTCCGGAAAAACAATTTGAATTAAATGACAGAAATTCCAAATGACTTAGGCGATTATTTTAACAGTGTGACGACATGAGAACAACTGCACATCTAGTTTTATTAAGATTCTGGAAAAAACACTGAAATGATATTGCTATACGATACGATACGATACGATACGATACGATACGATACGATATGATACGATACTATACTATATATCTAGTTAAGCTGGAAGACAAGGATGTAATAAAACAAAAACAGAAAGTTAATTGGACTGTCAACTGGGGAAATTTCACTTCCAGTTCTCAAGGTCTCATCCATCGTTTGAGCCATTCAGGACTGAATTAAAAAGTATTTTGAGTCCATCCAAAATGTGAAAAATTGAGAATTGTGTTCATATAGTCAGAATGCTACTGTGTTTCTTTTCATCATTTAGGTTTTATTCCTATGTTCTGATGTCATGTTGAATGTAGTTCAGTTTTAAGAGTGGGTTAGCCTATCATCCTATTTAACCTCAGTAACAACAATTTTTTATTAACAATTATTTTTTCTTTTTGTCCAAATTTTCACAATGCTGATTGCTTCTACAAAATAACGTCATGTCAATAAAAATAGATAAATATTTTTAAAAAATGTATATGAGTGCTCTGCAATGCCGTTCTGATGTTTTGATGATGGCTGTGGTCTACCAGCTGACACAAAAAAACACAGAAAGCTCAGGCGTTGATTCAATAATGATTTGTTTATCTCATAAAAACACTTCAGGATCTGGGAGATACAAGCCTGAAATTATTTAGCATGACATTAAATTACACAAAAATACCAGGCCTATTGATGCAAACAGATTATTTAACAGTGTGTGAGTCTGTGAGATCCAGGCCCTGGTCTACAATGTTCCCTTGATGGGCTTTAGCATTGGAGCTGAGCCTACTGTGTACCATAATATATATAAGAAATATAAAACAACAGCATAAAGACAACACAAATATGTTTACATTCCAACTATGAGATGAAGGTAAAATTACTGACATTAAATTCTATATCACAATGTTTGCTATAGCAGCCCTTTAATGCTTATATTATGTATCAAATGTGACATGCAAGAAGCGCTACACTCCACTCAGATGGAGTAAACTGCAGCAAAAAATACAAAAATTATCAACAAATAAATATCACTATCACCATATTTATAGTTTATAGATTAAGCTGCCTAGGAATATAAAATGGGAATTGAATTAGCCCCCATCTTGCCAGATATAACAATACAGTGATATGTACATTATACTATCAATGGTTATGATCCACTATGAAAGCCCACCTTGTTCTATTCTACTATAGGATAATTTCTTTTTCATAGGATCTGTATAAAGCACATAGAGTCGAGGGCAGATTAAGTTGTTAAGGACCCCTGGGGAAGGGCCAGACTGATCATCCCTCATCCTGCCCTCTGTGCTGCTTTATTTACCTTCTGCCTCCAAGTTCAACAATAATAAAAATTACTGTGTGTATATCTTCATGAAAACATCACCCCTAGCTCAATTCATAGATCGCTATAGGATAATAAAAAGTGATGGCTGAACAATGAGAAAAAATATATCAGCACTATTAACCAGCAGCTTACACACCATGCAATTCATATGATGGAGGATTGTCACTGGTTTTATTAAAATGACAAATTAGCCTATATATATATATATATATATATATATATATATATATATATATATATATATATATATATATATATATAATATATATATATATACATATATATATATATATTTAGAAGATATACTGAAACGCCATTAATAGGTCTGTATATCATATTACTAATAAAATGACGAAAACCAAACGTATAACGCAGGTAGATCTGATTCATGTTTATATGGACTTACTCTCAGGATAATAATAATTAAATCTCATAATAAAACATCAGTTTACAGAGGTGAATATGTCTGTAAAACAGTTGTATAAAACGGCCGTTGAGATTCCATGGTTGCTACGTTTGTCTCCACCATAACAGATCAGAATTTAAACAAAAACAATTTCTCAGAAGGTCAAAAAGTTAATTTTAGAACTTTCACTCGACGATTTATCTGAAATTATCGCCTCAACTCTGCACTTCTTACATCCTGTCCAGAGTTAAAGACCCAAAGTAAAAAGTCGCAGCAAGAAAACTGACTTCCATCATGGAAAATGTGAGATTTGAACTCTGTTTAAAAATCTGCATTGTTTTCTATGTATTTTACCTTTGAGACTACAGATCCTCAAAGATCATTGATGTTTAATCTGCTCTGTTAAAACTGCGCATTTATTCATTAAATCAATATAAAAAATATAAGATATATGTATATAGGTAAATGATTTTAAAAATATGAATAAAACAAATTTATCTCATAACTGTCAGCCTGCATATACTGATATTGTCAATTAAAATGTAGCCCTAAGCTAGCAGTACTAAAGTAATTGAACTTATCATTATTTGCAATTTCATAGATTTTCTTGCAGTATATTTGGTATAGTGGAGGAGGAAGTACTCGGACGCTTTACTGAAATAAAAGAAGAAATAACACAAAGTACAAGTGCTCCATTATACTGTAAAAGTCCTGAATTCAAATTATAATTCAAGTAAAAGTAGCTACATGGTACATTGTCAATTATAATGTAGCCATAAGCTAGCAGCACTAGAAGTAGGCCTACATATCATTATTTGCAATTTCATATTTGACATATAGATATACAAACATATATAGCATATATGCATATATATGATTAAGTAATAAAATGAACATAGTAGTCACTATCTCAATCTATAGATTGCCATTGGATTCCAGGTAAGCTGCAAACATACATTTCTTTAGTTATATATGTATGTATTTATTGGTTGATTTATTTAATTATGTTTTATTTATATCATGTTATTCAATGCAGTGATGTAGAGTAGTAATAAAAAATAGCACTATGAACCAGCAGCTTGCATATCATGCTCATTCAATTCATATGAAGGAGGGTTCTGACTGGTTTGACTAGAAAAATGACAAATTAGGCAAAATATTTTAATGACAAATGATTATATTAGATAACCATTCAGCAACACAAAAACAAATTAAAGTTTCGAGTTATTGCTCACAAATGAAATCAGAACACCACTAGTATATTTAAATATGAATAATATAACAGCTAAAACCAAACTTATACAAGACAGCTGAGGAATGGGACGGATACATTTTTATATGGACTTAATCTCAGGATAATAAGAATTAAATATAATAACAAAACATCAGTTTACAGAGGTGAAATGTGTCTGTAAAAACAGTTGTATAAAACGGCCTTTGAGATTCCATGGTTGCTACGTTTGTCTCCACCATAACAGATCAGAATTTAAACAAAAACAATTTCTCAGACTGTCAAAAAGTTAATTTTCGAACTTTCACTCGACGATTTCTCTGAAATTTTCGCTTCAACTCTGCAAAGTAAAAAGTTACAGCGAGAAAACTGACTTCCATCATGGAAAATGTGAGATATGAACTCTGTGTAAAATCTGCATTGTTTTCTGTGTATTTTACCTTTGAGACTACAGATCCTCAAAGATCATTGATGTTTAATCTGCTCTGTTTAAAGCCTCCTCCAGCCCGGGGTCTCATACAGGAAATATATTAACGTGGAAATTAAAAAATAATAAAAGAGACGCTCGTTTTACCGTAATTATGCACAAAACTGCGCATTTATTCATTAATTCAATATAATATAATATAATATATATTTATATAGGCATATTATTAAAAGCATATGAATAAAATTAAATACCAGCCTGCACATACTGATAGTGTCAATAAAATATAGCCATAAGCTAGCAGTACTAGAAGTACTTGAACTTATCATTATTTGCATTTTCATAGAGTTTCTAGCAACATGTGCAATATAATATACACAGTATAGTGGTGGAGGAAGTACTCAGACATTTTACTTCAGTAAAAGAAGAAATTACACAGAGTAGAAGTGCTCCATTATACAGTAAAAATCAAAAAGTCAAATCAAGTACATTATAACCAAAATGTGGACTACTTAATGTATCAAAACTAAAAGTACTCATTAAACAGAACAGCTCCTAAACACAGAAAAAACTTTCCACACTACACACAGTGTGTGAGGAACACAGGTTAAAGGGGCCCAGCAGCTTATTTTTAGTCTTGGAGGCCCCTGAAAATGAATCTGGCCTCCATAAACTTCAGGAGTAGAAACTGGTCATTAATGCTTGTGAAGAAAAATGTCATTTTTTTTAAAGGAAACTTACATTTTTTGTTGAAAGTAGGGAAATTAAATACTTTTTATTCTGTGCCTCATGTTGCTTCTTGTACATGTGATTCAAACATGAGTGTGTATTATTGCAGAGTAATGTTCCGAGCCACCTGTTGGACCACACCTACTACAAAGTTATTAGAGTTTCAGCACGCCTGACACAGGCTGCCAAGAGACCAGCAGCCTGCAGAGACTGCTCCTGCTGCAGTGACAACCAGGTGAGACATTAGAGTCTCTTATTAAGGACAGGAAAAACTGTTTATGTCCCAAATTATTCACAATGCAATTCTCAAGAAGAATTTGTATCTTCCTTGAATTTAAATTCTTCTCATAACTACAATACAATGAAGATTTTGACTGTAAAATCTTATCAAACGACCAGAATATGTGAAGGTTTCTTTCTTTGGCTTACAGCACTCTGAAGCTCCTGCAAACCCACCCCAAAAAAGGAGGCGCACCTCTGTTGCTCAGCCTTCAACACCTCCTGCTGATACTCCAGCTTCATCTAATCTGGTCCTGAAGCCTCGCGCTCCAATTTCACCTGCTGACTTACCTTTGGTCTCTCCTGTGCCCTCCAGCCCCCAGCCCACTGCTCCACCTCTCCCAGACGAGCCCCTGATGATATGCGGCCTCCCCGTGGAAGAGTACCAGCAGCTCTACCATGAAGTTGTCGACGACATGCTGAGGTATGTTGGTGTCTAAAATCAAGCAGTTATCACATTTTCCAATCATTTAAAAACTATCATGCAGTTTTTTTCTTACATATTTAGTTTCTGAGTCACATGCTTTTTATAAATATTAATTTTCTGTTTCTTCTGCTCATCAAAGGTTCAAGAATGGCCGGCAGCGTCCATATACTTTGGCCCTGGGTCGCCGCATCAAGCAGAAGCTGTGGGAGAGGCTGGACCGTCCGACCTTCACCGAGACAGTCGACGCAGACGGCCGGGTGCATGTGGACACATCATACGGGGTTGGTGTCCACCCTCCCCAGTATGTTGTGGACACATCAGAAGAACCAGGGCCCAGTAAACGTCCCATCAAAAGAGCTAAGCATTAAAAATGATTTATTATCATTCTAATAGCTCTCTTAAGGTTTAGTTTAGTTGTGTTTAGTTTTAGTTTAGTTTAGTTTAGTATTGTTAAGGTTTAGTTGAATATTGTTTAGATTTAGTTTAGTAGTGTTTAGGTTTAGTTTAGTTGTGTTTAGTTTTAGTTTCGTATTGTTAAGGTTTAGTTTAGTATTGTTAAGGTTTAGTCTAGTTGTGTTTAGTTTTAATTTAGTATTGTTAAGGTTTAGTTTAGTTGTGTTTAGTTTTAGTTTAGTATTGTTAAGGTTTAGTTTAGTATTGTTAAGGTTTAGTTGAATATTGTTTAGATTTAGTTTAGTAGTGTTTAGGTTAAGTTTAGTGTTGTTAAGGTTTAGTCTAGTTGTGTTTAGTTTTAGTTTAGTATTGTTAAGGTTTAGTTTAGTTGTGTTTAGTTTTAGTTTAGTATTGTTAAGGTTTAGTTTAGTATTGTTAAGGTTTAATTTAATATTGTTTAGGTTTAGTTAAGTATTGTTAAGGTTTAGTCTAGTTGTGTTAAGGTTTAATGAAATATTGTTTAGGTTTAGTTAAATATTGTCAAGTTTAAGTTTAGATAGTGTTGAGTTTAGTGGTGAGTTTAGGATTTGTAGTTATAACTTTAATATTTGTAGTTTTAAGTGTCACACTAAAGAGTTGTCCAGTTTTTGAGTTTCAGGAAATGCAGCCTCCACCTTCAATTTGAACAGACACCTGGCAGAACAGCCTTTGAAAACCAGCTCCACCCTCCGTCCTCCAATTCACACTAAAACTCAGCCCTTCACCACCTACCTCTGAAGTACTCTGCTCCATCTTCCACCCGCAGCCTCTGCCAGATCCTGCAGCCGGGGCCTCCACCTGCAGGATCTGGCAGACTGCTGCCTTATGACCTCCACCCGCAGCCTCTGTCAGATCCTGCAGCCTGCGCCTCCACCTGCAGCTAGACACCTGCAGCCGGCGACTCCACCTGCAGGATCTGACAGATTGCTACCTTATGACCTCCCCCCGCAGCCTCTGCCAGATACCTGCAGCTGGCGCCTCCACCTGCAGCCAGACACCTGCAGCCGGGGCCTCCACCTGCAGGATCTGGCAGACTGCTGCCTTATGACCTCCCCCCGCAGCCTCTGCCAGATCCTGCAGCCGGCGCCTCCACCTGCAGGATCTGGCAGACGGCTGCCTTATGACCTCCACCCGCAGCCTCTGCCAGATACCTGCAGCCGGCTCCTCCACCTGCAGGATCTGGCAGACTGCTGCCTTATGACCTCCACCCGCAGCCTCTGCCAGATCCTGCAGCAGGCACCTCCACCTGCAGGATCTGGCAGACTGCTGCCTTATGACCTCCACCCGCAGCCTCTGCCAGATACCTGCAGCTGGCTCCTCCACCTGCAGGATCTGGCAGACGGCTGCCTTATGACCTCCCCCCGCAGCCTCTGCCAGATCCTGCAGCCGGTGCCTCCACCTGCAGCCAGACACCTGCAGCCGGCGACTCCACCTGCAGGATCTGGCAGACTGCTGCCTTATGACCTCCCCCCGCAGCCTCTGCCAGATCCTGCAGCCTGCGCCTCCACCTGCAGCTAGACACCTGCAGCCGGCGACTCCACCTGCAGGATCTGGCAGACTGCTGCCTTATGACCTCCCCCCGCAGCCTCTGCCAGATACCTGCAGCTGGCGCCTCCACCTGCAGCCAGACACCTGCAGCCGGGGCCTCCACCTGCAGGATCTGGCAGACTGCTGCCTTATGACCTCCCCCCGCAGCCTCTGCCAGATCCTGCAGCCGGCGCCTCCACCTGCAGCCGGCGACCCCACCTGCAGGATCTGACAGACTGCTGCCTTATGACCTCCCCCCGCAGCCTCTGCCAGATCCTGCAGCCGGCGCCTCCACCTGCAGCCAGACACCTGAAGCCGGCGCCTCCACCTGCAGGATCTGGCAGACTGCTGCCTTATGACCTCCCCCTGCAGCCTCTGCCAGATACTTGCAGCCGCCTCCACCTGCAGTATCTGGCAGACAGCTGCCATTTGAACCTCTTCCCACAGCCACCAGCACCGCTGCCTCCACCTGATGATTCTGCCCTGCCAATGCAGCTCCACCTCCCAACCTCTTCTAGCAACCTGCACTTCCTCCTGCCGTCCTTTTTCTATGTGAGGACTTAGTGAAACAGCAGGATCCAGAGATACACTCGTAAATAAAACCTTTCAAATAGAAAACAAGAAATAATAGCTGCCATTCTGTTTATATTGCTTATATCATCTTCTTCTTCTCACGAGTTCTGGTTCTGTTCTGAATGTTCTTGAAATATAGGTCAATGGGATTTTTAAAACAGATTTGATGATGCATGGATATTTAAAACAACACTTTTATTTGTGCTTCCTCCAGGCCCTATTGGACTTCCCAGACTTCCACACCAGGAGCTTTTCTCCTCCTCTCTCTGCATTCACCACCAAGACGCTCCACCTGATATTTTAGTGCCTTACACTTCCAAACATGCTCCCTGAACAAGACGACCAGCCAGCTCTCTCTTTTACTTTGTTTTGCTCAATAAAGTCCAAAAAAGAAAGAAAAGAAACAACAGCAGCATTGTCTAAACAAACATTTTAAGGGTTACATTTTTGAAAATGAATAAACATTTGGGAGTTATGATCAAGACTGAAGTTTTTCAAAAACTTCCTGATAAATAGGGAGCAAGCTCAAAATACAAACAATCTTTGATTTTGGAGGATTTTCCACAACTTAAAGATGGCTTATTAATAATCTTTAACACACAAGTAAAGTATTTACAAATGATCAACCATTAGGAATAAAAAATCCTGAATTCAAGTGTTGCAGAAAAGCCCAAGCCATCAGTAGAATTTAAAGATACAACACAATATTAATAATTGAAAATGAAACAGTTAGGGTCTGAACTGATTCATCAATAAGTCTGATGTTAAATCTCATGTTTCTGGAGTTAACATTATAAATGGCCACACAGTGGTGCTATTCACATCAAAAACTAGTCACTTTACAATGAGCCACCAGGTGTACAGATATAAAACTCATGAAATTAAAGGGTTCTACCACTAAAATAATTAATCAACTCAGGTATGCATCCGCTCTCATTGGGGTCCATGACTATATCAGGGTTTTACTCTGCTTTTCCGTATTCAACACATGATTCTCTCTGCCATATTTGTTCTGCTCCACCCTCAGGTGGTGGATGTTGTTTTTATTTAGACTGAGACACAAACCACCAGGTGGCACAATGAGACTAAACCCCACAGTGGTTTCTATTAAATAAATACAACATTATAAAATATATGAATACACATAAAATATTTAATACAACCACAAATAGTGAAATAATCCAGTACATTTTAAAATCTCATCTCAGTATTATTGAATGTTATTACAGCTTCTTTTTTATTTTCACAGTAACATTTTTTTTATTTCAGTCCAGCAGTTTTTAATGTAAAAAAACAAGTGGGTTTTTTAAAAATTATCATTTCATGATGACATTTTTTCATGGACTCTTTTATTGCACAATACCACTTTTCATCACAAAGCCATTATCTGTTAATCAATAATGTTGTCTGCAAAGCATCAGCATAAAAATGGATTGGATTATTTCACAATTCCATGGTTTTATTCTGCTTTTACTTCATAACTTCAATATATTTCTAATATTGAACACCCCAAAAAAGATATTCTCACATTCTACCAGCACCCATGCCTTGTGCACCCAATCCTGGGCGAGTTTCATATAGAAACATACCGTCAACAACTGGACTTACTCAAAATAACATCACTTTATTGGCAATTGTTCTTGTTATTCCTAATCTAAGATCGCCTCTTACCATATGTTTTGGCTCCGGAAAAACAATTTGAAATAAATGACAGAAATTCAACCCAGTTTTGACACAACCTGGACCCCATTTTTGTGTCGAAGTGGTGGGAGAGATTTGTTCTCGGGGCCTTCACTATTTGCTGCCCCATCAAACTTCCACGGGCCTTTTTTTTTTCAAAACCCTGAATGCTTTATTGAAAATATGCATACATAACACTTTTCCTACACAACAATACAAAACAGTACAATCACTTTTGTAAATAACACATTGAACGCAAAGCCACACATCACCCCTTCCCGCCAATAAGCCCAAGGAACTTAGAGATGCTACAGTAAGCCCTTAGTAATCCCCACCCAGCCCCTTCCCACCACCACCACCACCAATACCACCTCAGAGAGAGAAATAAGACATATTTAAATCAGAAACAACTCCCTTGGTAAACTCAGACAAAAGAAGAGTAGACACCAGGTTGCATACAGACAAAGCATTTTGCCACCAGCAGGTGAATGATGGGCTTTATACTGAAACTCTTGTTCGGGTTTAGTGTGTGCGGTTTGCCTCAAGTCTTCTGAAATAATGTCGGTGTGGAAGAGGAGTCCATTCTGCCGTCCAGGAGTTGAGATAGAGGTTTCCAAAGTGTGAATATCAGACCACGACACACTACAGAAAAAGTGTGCCCCAAGTGATTTGGCTTCAATTAGGGTCAGATCAATCGACAATGGCACACCAAGAGAGATATCGGTCGATTACATAGACATGCAATAAAGTAGATTTTCACGTGAAGGAAACTTTTTAAAGGCGAGGGGTTGGTAAGTTCAAACCTGATTTGATTGTAGGTAACACACTTCCTCATAAAAACTCTTCCTACTCCGATTCACATGGGTGTTACTGTGCATATTCATTTGTAATAGTAGTGGTAGAGGAAAACTCAATGCAACAAAAGAAAATATATATATGTAAAAGAAACATAACAGGGGGTTATAAGGAGTAAAAAAAGAACTGAGGACTCCAAATGTCTGGTTATATTTTAATATGATCATACAGGGATAGAGGTCAACCAAAAATGATATAATGTGAACAAAAAATTTAAGTAACAAAAAAGTTCAATAAAAACAGACAGAAAAGCACTGATTTTAAACATGTTTTTACTGTATATCAGTCTGTAGCAAATAGTCATTACATACCCTGAAAAAGGGAGGAAGAAAGCTTTGAATGGTGCACTGACCACTGGGTAACTTGGCTGGAGAGCAAAAGGGGGACTTTTTTTAATGCTGAATTCTCTCTAAAGTGGTACCCTCGAGATGAGACTGCTGTGCCTTGTATGCGCGAGGTTTTGTTTTTGTAACATCTTAAAAGATGATCAGTCACTGCTTTTGGGTGCATAGAGGCAAAGTGAGGGTTTAGTTCCTTTAGCGATCAGGTTGAGTCTTTCCCTACGTGACCTTTTAAGCCATGAGAACAGCGAGTGTGGCGACCATATGAGAAGCTTATGGATTTATGCCATTGCAGTAGGTGCAAGAAAGACCATTCAAAGTGCAGCTGAGGGTGTCAAACATATTGAAAGTTTGTTTGTGTGCAACTGTATGAACAGGAGGGCATTTTTGTGTGTGTGTGTGTGTGTTTTAGGACTGTAACAACACTGTGGGCTCAGAGATTCTGCTTACTGGTGCCTCTTCTCTCTAACTACACGCTCAATAATTACAATCATTAACTTCTCATATGAAATGACCCTTTGCTAATAACACAACAGTTTTACAGCTTTGTGAAACATGCCTCACTCAAATTTGTTTTAATTTTCCCCACAGAGATGATTCGTTGCCAATAAACTCAGTGCCGTTCGAATGCCACGTTGGTTAAGGAGGAGAAAAAAAAATCAAAATGTAAAAATTAAAGCCCCAGATTAAAGAAAACGTTTTTCTTTTACAAAATGGCTCTCAAGTATTCTTTGTTCCACAGATATAGAGGTCCCTACGGGGCTTTGGATAACTTAGAATTAGTTTAAAATCCTCTTTACAATTTTTACTATGGGATTAGGAGCATCGGGGGGGAGGAGGAGGAGGAGGAGGGGGGGGTGAATCTTCTGCTGGTGTGAATTGAACACATACAAAAAAAACACGTGCCAATTAAACGCACAAATGCCACACTCTCACACTAATGTGTGCATGCATAATCGCTCTCACTTTCACACACACGCAGAGAGAGGAGGGACAGCAGTCACCGGTGTGCAATCCCAGGTTGCACTATTCACGTCTGAAAGCGTGTCTTTTTTTTTGGGAAAGGTCGTGTCCCGACAGTGGCAAACCCCGGCTCGCCACCACCGTCTGACCCCCTCACCGTTGATATGTGACATGTGAGTCCCTCTGTCCGTCTCCTCTTTAGGCAGATGTAATGGAGTTTGTGCGGTAGCTAGCTCGACACAGAGGGGGGGAGCTGGGGACGGGGGGGCTGTCAACATTACAGCGACTGTCCTTGTTAGAAGTTAAATTAGGGAATAAAAAGTTCCTAATGTCGAGAAACACAAAGTGGAATCTTCACGCTAAAGCTTTCCACGGGCACTACTTGAGCTAAGATTCACCTCTTAAATGAGAATTACGCTATGACTATCATAAAAAAACTCCAACATTTAGCATAGCCTTTTTTGTGTTCTTTGTCAGCTGGTCGGTCAGTGTTTTTATGGTGGATTTTCAGCCATTTGTCCAACAGATCGAAGAATATAGCAAGAAAGTGTGGGGAAGAGGAAAACATACATATAGAAGAGTTGCTATATCCCCCTATGCACTGTCCTCCCCCAACAACACCCCACCCATGTCCATGGAGACATTTTACAGGTAATGTGAGACAAGCAGGCAGATGTAGTCCAGTGATAGACGGCTGGTCTGCCGTGTCTGTCTGGAGGCATCACGGGGGACTTGATGTGCTCCAAGCTCAAGGTGGAGGTGGATTTCCTTGGAAACTCTGCGCAGGACCTGGCATGGCTGGTGACCATGCAGCGAGACGGGGGGGGGAAGAAGTTAGAGGAGGAGTACAGCTGTTACAGCTCACCAGTGGATGGATCCCGCTGGGCTTTGACTAGTTTTTCCTCGGGGTCTGGGTCAGGTTTTGGATGAGGACCTGAATTTTTTCAGAATGTCCGTCATCACCTCCACCATTTTGTCTTAGGCCAGTCAGGAGACAAATTTTTCTCACTTTTGTTTTCTCTTTTTGTCTTGGTGGCTTTTTGTGTGTTATTCTTGTCTTGCTTTAAGTTGGTGTTGGATTGGATTTGCCCGTGTAGATTTTACTTAATTGTGGGATTCTTGAATTGTTGTTAAAGAGAGATGTCATCTGCTCCACAAGTGATCATCAACTGTCCATGTTACTGCAGTTTTCTGACAGGGAAAACAAAAAAGGATCAAGTAAACAATTTGTAATTCAACCTGATTCCATTTAAAATCTAGGATGAAGATATTGGTATCACATGAAACAAGAAAATCCAAAGCATCCATTGCTACCAACCATATCATGCTGGCTTTTCGGGAATGGAGCTAAATAATGCTCCAAAGTTAAGCTAAATTTTGGTGAGGGCATGGCCATTTTCAAAGGGGTCCCTTGACCTCTGGCCTTTAGACATCATGCCCTCTTTATGCTAATCCCATGCAGTTTTGGGAAAGGAAAACATGCAGCTTTTTGCATGCAGTACACAAGTGCTACAACCCCGATTCCATGTTAGGACGCCGTGAAAAACTTAATAAAAACAGAATGCAATGAAAATTCTTTGCAACTTACAATGAACTAAGTAGAGTCTAAAGACTAGAAATCCAATGCTACGACTGGAGAAGTTTTGTTTTTTTATAAATATATACACATATTCTGAATAAGATGCATACACAGCGCCCCAACTATTTTGAAACAGGGTTGTATTTTCACCTATTCCAAAAAATGGTGTATTTAAATACTCCTGCATACTGGGGTCCCTAAACAATGTTGGAATTGCATAAATTGGGTATGACTGGAAAGCGGACACTCTTGACAAGTTGTATCAAGATCTGATAATGTCAGTCCCCATTTTAAATAGACCTCACTGTATACAATTACCCTTTATGTGACCTCTATGATAATCACAGCTTTACTAAAACATAAATTGACAATAAAGGGGGTTCTAGAACAGAAGTGCTTGCCATCCAATCACCAAAAAATGCAATTCTTTAAGTGTTTGATACCAAATCACAGCATCGTTCAGAATGTTGTATTTTGGAGGGATTTTTGACAATTTTTAACGGTTCTCAAGTGGTCAAATAGTTCATCAAAACCGTAATAAATGGTATCAACCCAAAACCAAAAATTGCTGCTGTGAATAACCGAGCATGACAATGGCACACCACATACTTTTATCATAATGTTTTAAGCCCTTAAACAATTTAAAGTGAAAAAATTAAATTGAATAGGCTCCTAGCTGAAACAGTGCTGAGCTGCACCGTAAATTAATCTTTAGGTTCCCTGCATTCAGACAATGTATAGCCCTTCTATGTGGCATATACTGACCTGCTATCTCCCCCTAAAGATCCCCCGTCCCCTCCTACAAAAGACAGAAATGGGTCTACGTGGGTCTCTAAGGGTTAAGAACATTCAACACAACAGTGATGTTTTACCAAAAATAACTCTCCCTTAACATTCTACAGAAAAGTTTCAAAATAAAGGTGCTATGATTATATGATAGTTAATTTTTTTTCTGCTAACAATGCTTACTTGCACTATGGTAGAAACAGATTTTAGCAGTTACCGTTGAGTCCGTCGACCTCTTGTGAGTCGAGGAAAGGTGCAGGACCCCAAACACGCACTGTGCCGTCATCTGAGGCGGAAGCCATGAGTCCTGGGATGGCCGGGTTCCAGCTCACACAGTTAACGGTGCGTGTGTGGCCTGTTAGCTCGGCAATGGGAAGTTCTCCACGCCGGTGCCAGATGTATACTTTGTGGTCTGTAGAGAAGGGATGACGAAGGCCACACAACAGGTGGACGTGAAGATATTCAGTACACATGAGGAAATACGGAAAAAAACATGGATAATTGTTACAAATGAGAAAAATATGAGAGAGAACATCCTCAAATCACTGATGCAACATTCACAGCACTGAAAAATTTGCAATGGATGAGGAACATCTGATTCATGAAGCTAAAATGAGGCCTTGCAAAAACCTAAATAAAGTGGCAGCTTGCTGGATGGAGATCATTGAGGAGCTGAAAGTTAATTTATCCAACTCAAATAACCATCACTAATACTTGCTGTTGCTGAATATCACAATATAAAAACATGTTTTCTGTTAAAAAATACAAACGGAGGAAGATAACAAATAATCACCCATTTTTTAAATGGTTAATGTATCGGTGGGTACATGATTGTTTTACATGACGTAACCAAAGTAACGGGTATATTGTGGGCAGAGGATGTCCAAGTCGAGAGGGTATACGGTGCGAGAAAGAGATAAACCATATCATACTAAACTGGGAGAAAACTTATAGAGCAGCATTCTCTATTTTTCTTCTTACTAAATGCAAACAAAACACAAATGATCCTCAACCCCCACAAAGTCCACAGAATGAGATGGAAATATGTCAGCAGGGGCAGCCTCAGCACTACAGTTTATTACAAAGGGCCGTGCTGTTATCCCTGTCAATATTTAACTCTGCAGTGCTCTCACACTTTACCTTCGCTGCCACTGGCAATGAAGTCTTCGTTGTGTCCTCCGAAGCAGGAGTGGATGGTGTAGAAGCCTTGGGTCACACCTTGGTATTTCCTCACCAGCACCCGGTCCTGAAGGTCCCACAGGTGCACTCCCTACAAAAAGGTTGCAGAAGAAAAGCTTATAACTGCTGAAGCAGCCTGCATATTTTAAAGTATGCTTTAGAAGCAAATAAGCTGATATTAATAACAGTAGTTGGTGAAAAAGCTTACCTGAGTTGCTACATTTAACAAAGCTAATCTTCCGTTCTTTGAAACAGTAAAAGACATGATAGGGTGGTCCTCCTGAACTCTGTAAAGGACAAATGAAGAAGACACAGGCAGTCAGGCACTGTAAATATACTGTGTGGGGGGTTCAGTGAGTGGATAGGGGCTTTAAAAACTCCTTTGGCTGTCATTCATGAGCGAAATATGATGCATTTTCAACTAATAATTAAACCGTAATCTAGATTTACAACGGTACAGGGAGTGTTATGACTGACACGTACATGTTTCTGTCCGTAAGGTCCTCGAAGTTGTAGCCCCGGATACGTTGGTGTGTGTCGGAGGCCAGCACTGCTCTGCCATCACCCAGGCACCACAGGCACTGCACTCGCACGCCTTCCCAGGAGTCCAACAAGTTCCCGTCCAGGTCCTGACAACACAGACAGCAAACTCCTCATCATTCATTCTAAACGCGGGAATGAAAACGTGGATAACACATAGTATGGTGCAACTACAAGGAGTTTTTAACTGGTTGTAAAATAGTTTTAATTTAATACTGATGACCATCAGTGGAAAGAATGGCTTTTTCTGTGTAGTTATTCTTAATGTTGTCCCTGGGTCAGTTTCCCTACAAAATCATACGAAACAATTTAAAGCAACCAGAGCAGAAAAGCCCATGTTTACATTTTGCCAGGTGAAGACTGTCAGTGAGTTGCGTTTTAGCCAATTAAAAGGAAGCAGGAGGAGATTGTTCCCGAGAGAATTGTATATTTGATATTATATTTTTTTGGTTATGACTGATAATTGGACAAGAGAAAAAGAAAAGTACTGAAGCAACTATTTTTACGAGCATGTTTGTATAAAGTATATGCAACGATTGCTATGTAGCCAGCAAACAGTATTAAAATTAACTTGCTCTTTCTTTCTTTCGCTCACTTCCGAAACATTTCTTTACGACAGCGATGGTGCTCATGGAAACACTGCCGCATTTGTCCGCAGGGGGCGCCAAAATCAACACAAAATAAAAATAACTTATAGTTGCTTTACCAAGTGGACCTGTTAGATGCTCTCTCTTTCTGCTCGGGAGCAACACTGTGCAACAATCAGACATTTGGGGATAATTAAAGGTCAAACTCCAATGACACAGATGTACATATGGCATGTCTACTTATTTCTGAGTTTTAAAATGTGTGTGAAATAAATGAAAATGTTCAGTTCTAGATTATGAACATTTACAGACATAATCAACTACACAGACCTGATTGCATGGCACACATGCAGTAACCATGTAACGCCTTTGTAGAGACAGTGGAAATGTGCTAAAAACATTCTTAAAGGTTCATCGGGTTCATGGTTGGAAAATCAATACACATAAAGATCCAATTATATTGAAGCGGCCTGTTTAAGGTCAGGGCAACATTTGAGCAGATGTTTAACAGCTATATATATACACCATGACTCACATACAGTATCATCCATTTTCACCCCCTCCCTGCCTTCAAAAACACAGCAGGCATTCAGCATTGATCCAACACAGAGAGGATCCATAATTCTTGAGAAGAAAATGGACGATAAATATTGAAGGGATTTCAAAAACATCCCAGTAGAAAAAAAACTGTTTGGAGAAACTTATCATTCCACTTACACACTGATAAAACTGTCCCCTCTGTCCTCCAGTAACAAAGCGTTTGCCGTCAGGGTTCCACGCCACACTGGTCAGACTGTCTTCATGGGACTGGGACATTTTGGTCCGCAGCTCCCCCGTCTGCTCATCAAGGGGATTGACAGAGATGGTGGAAAAACAAGAGGAGGAGAGAAAAATAGGGGGAAGGGAGACAGCAAGAAACATTAAGTAAGAGCGGGGGAGGGGTGGATAAAAGGAAAGGAAAGGGGAGGGTAAGGGATGGGAGAGGAGAGGTCATTGAGTACATGCAGCCTACAGAGTATTTATGCAAGGTAAGAGCATTTTTTTTTATCTTCCTTTGTTTACTGAATTTGAATTAGACAGCTCAAGCCTTTGACATCACGCTTTTGTATCCTCACGTTCACATGAACAACAGGGCCGGCATTTGGAAACACAGTTCATTAAGGGGTATCACAAGTATAGGATTATGTACAGTGGGGTCTGAATATGTATAAACATTACCTGAACATTCCAGAGCCACAGCTCAGAGCAGTCGTCAGGTCCACAGGCGATCAGATAGGTGTCATCGGGACTCCAGGCCAAGTAGGAGACACCATACGCATGACCCTCGAGGGTTCGCAGCAGCTTCAACTGGTGGCTCTCCTACACGAAGATAAGACGGAGGATTATGATTAAATTAATTCTGACACACAGAAGGTTGGCTCCTCGTTCACCGGTCAAGTAAAACTGCACAATGGTTGGGAAGAAGTCGCATGACACAAGCCTAATTCTTTAGCTGGGCTGGTGCTGGTTCGTACTTGGTTCAACTTGCGAAACATCTCAGTACCCGTTTGATTTTCCACCTGCTCGAGAGCAAAGTTATTTAATCACTGAATATGTCTGGAAACGTCTCCACTTTCCACCACTATAAAAACAACAATGGCAGACTACATCGTCTCTTCACAAATATTGCTCCTGCTTTGCGAGCCAACACATCCAAACACAACTGGTACAACACATTTGTGCTGCTTGTCTTGAATGCTATGGATGGCAGTTACATTCTTATTAACACTGTAACATTGTTGGAAGCTAACGCTAGCCTGCTAACTCTATCAATCACATTGCAGTTAAACAAATCAACAAGACCAACTAAAATGTGTATCATTCATTTTTTTTGGTCAAGATAATCTCGTCCCCAGTCCCTGACACAAATTTGGTTCATGGTTCAAGACCAGCAAAGAGTTGGTGACCTTCTGGTACCAGTTTTCCTGGCCAAGAACCAGATCTCTGGCAGGGAGGAACTGGTTCAATATTAGGTACCATCAGCCCTGGAACTGCCTTGGTTTAATTAAAAAATTCTAACTTCTAGACTGAGCAAAACAGGGTCCAGTCAGTGTGACAAAATAATTTTTGAAAAGAAAAAAAGGATTTTCCGCAAGTCTAAGCCACCATAAAAGAACCAGGAAGACAATGAAGCCACTTCTGTGAAAATAAGTAATTTGATACAAGATAAACAAACTTTCTACTTTATATGAAAACAAATACCAGTGTTTCCTACAGGAAGGAGGAGGATTAACCAAATTTATATGTTAAGGATGCAATGAGGGGTATCATAATTAATCTCAGTGATGAAGTTGAGACAGTGACAGTGGAAACTTAAGTTGGGCCGTCGTTATATCGTAATATTGACAAGCTTTTCACAAGGCCTCCTTTGAATGATAAATAAATTCATAATGAAATCAACAGTTAAGAGTGTAATTTTGTTGGTGGATTTGATCAAACTACCAGCCACGATGGCGGGTAAACAAAGGCTTTTAACAAATTATTAAATCGCTTTGTCTAAAGCAGGGCTGCCAATTGATCCATGAAAGGGCCATGTGGCTGCAGGTTTTTGTTCCAACTAAGCAGGAGCACACCTCACTTATCTCATTCAATCACCTGAACTGTCTTCACTCAGTCAATTGTTGTGGAGGCAGTTTGGTTGATGAGTGTGCTCTTGCTTAGCTGGAACAAAAACCTGCAGCCACATGGCCCTTTCATGGATCACTTGGGCAGCACTGCTTTTAAGGCTGTTTAAAAGCAGAGAGGGGAGTAGGGCTCCGGCTTGGGTTTACCTTGTCCTAGTGATCGGCTCTGGGTGATGCAGCCTAATGTGTGTTTCCATTCACATATCCTACCAAATTGGAGCAACTCCAAAACATACACAACTCTCTCTGCATTCTTGGAACACATCACGATCGGTCTGATGATGATTTAGCCTCTGAGGGCTAGGGGTAATATTACTGGGGCTCTGGTGTATCCAGCAGATATCCAGATAACTGATATCCGGGCCAAGACTTCCTCTTTAAGAGCCAATCATTGTTTACAGTTCCAAAGGCAAATTGAGAGGCAATAATGGAGTTAAAGTTGAAAGATAACATCTCCGTCCAGATTGTTTCACAACTAGCCAGTTCAGCGAAGTTAGTTAAGCCAATAAAAAGCTAAATAGTCGTCAGACGATAGCTGATGGATTTCAAGATTGCATTTAGACAAATGTGTTCCACCTCTTTAGCTCTCCACACAGACTGTTTACCTGCTAAAAACATGCTTGGTCAGCTATTTGACTATTACTATTAGCATTCATATGCAAATTCTCTTTTTAGAGATTTCTCTCTCCATTGCTGTTGATGCTTCCAGCTCCAGATTTCATTTGCATTCGCCATACTGTGACTGACCCGCACACCAATCTGCTTGTTGTGCTGATCTCAGCAACTGTTCCGAACCGTGGACAGCTAAAGGTTTTTGGGTACAACTTGTGCTTCTGAAATTGTTTTTGTATTACCTGCATCAAAACATGCAATATGTGGATAAGCCACCATAAATCACAGCAGGGGAAATTTCTCCACTACGACAGCCCTAAACTTTCTGTAGATAAAGTCTCATATTCTAAGACAGAAGATAAAAATGCTTCAAAAACCTACATGCTTCTATACATAAAATGTGCACATAATTATCATCATGGGGAAATCTGCAATATAAAAATGCCTGCATTGTAAAAGCCCTGACCACTAAATTCCTACAGGATAATTTTAGCTTTGCACTAAATCATAAAAAGATGTAGCATGTGTTTATTTAGGCTTTTTCTCCACACTTACCGGGTCCACTTGCCAAATTATGACTGTAGTGTCTTTGGAGCCAGTGGCTAGTTTGGTGCCGTCATTTGAGAACTTGCAGAACCACACCTCGTTACAGTGTTCTGTCAGAATCTGTTGGGTGTAACAGGGGAACTGCTTCCTGTCATACGGAGAAAGAACTGAAGTTAAAATCTTCAATATACAAGTCAAAAAATGTAAGGTCTTCTTTGCTTATATTTTCAATATCTCAACATATTATAATACAGAAAAATCTGGGGCAAGGATAAGAGGGAGAACATTATGAAGGGCAAACTTATGAAACAGCAGGAGTAGTACAGGCATAATAGAGGAGTAAGTTGCTAGAGGCAGGCCATAAAAGAGAGGGTAAATGAGTTAAGACTTCTGACACAGAAGATAAACACAAAGCAAGGCTTTCAGTGCATAATGCTTTAGTTTTATAACAACAGGAGGCCATAAATACATAAATATCAGGCGCTGCAGCAGAATAATTTCAAACTGAGTTCTATTGGGGTCTGAGCAGCATGGTGGCTGTGCTGTACTGACCTGCTGCAGACATGGTCAAGGAGCAGAGAGACTGAGTCCAGACTACTGTCCAGCTTGGTGTTGTGATAGAGGCAGCGGTCCCTCTGCAGCTCCACTGCTTGTCGCAGCAGGGTCTGCAGCCGCCGCGGGGGCAGCATCACAGAAGGTGGCAGGTACGCTGCGGGCGAGAGATAAAAGCAGATATATGTTTGTAGCAGTGTTGCAGTCATGCAGTGTGTGTTTTAGCTCCACGGGGTTTAGTGTATAGACATGTCTCCTTACTCTGTAATTTGTCCAGCAGTCGGCAGCGTGAGGCGGTGCCCTTGCCCTCCCACTCTGCCTTAGCCTTCAGGTCCTCAGCATGGCTGCACATGAGGTACCTGCAGGAAGACACAAGTACATAGTTCAGGAAATTAAACATACACAGGAAATTATAACATAGAACACAATATTGTCAAAATAATACGTTATTTAGTTAGTAAGTTCACTTCAAGAGAATAGCACAAAATAGAAACAAAAAAGGTGGGAATAATGATGAATTTCCACTGCATGGTATGGCTTTGCTCGACTTAAGTCTTTTTTTGGTACCACATACTTTTCTGGATTGTATTTTTTTCCACTGCAGATTGTATCCCATCAGTGTAGGCGGGATTCTTCGCTGATCCTCAAACTGACAGGGCTTGAAACTGCAGTTACATCATCTTCCACACAACAAAACAACCAACTGGGTACAATCCACAAATTTTGCCAATGGAGAACCTAAAAAGAATGGTTCCAAGCGAGTAAAGCCGAGCTGTGGCGCACCATGCAGTGGAAATGCGTCAAACGTGACAACATTTCAGCACCACTGCTGCAGCACTGGATTTTCATTAAGTGCTTCACCCAGTGCAGATTCAATGCAAAAGAAATCTAAACGCTGAATTAAACTTTTAGACCTGCACGACTCTAGAAGCTAAAAAGTTAAAGTGCATTTAATGCAGGTATTGTTTAAAGAACGAGCTGACAGAAATGCAATGACAGAGTCAAGGACACATTGGGGTACAGCTGCCTGATTGACCCAAGACGAGTGACAGATCAATATATTATTCTGTCAACTGAGTGACAGTCTGTTAAAACAAACAGGCTTGTCGACAGTGTGAGTGATCAATGCACACTAATTGATTAGGTAATAGATCACAGGAGTGTGTTTGCAGAGGGCATGGGAACTGTGGATGGATTAGATGATCCTACAGCTACAAACACCCTTTTTTTTGTGAAAAAAAAATAAAGCGCATTATATGTATAATGAATAACTCAATTATGAACAAACTAAAGATCACTGAGGAATATTGATCCAAAATATTGATTTTAACATGCTGTGGAGGTGCAGTTTAGCACAAAAACAAGAGCAGGGGTAAAACTTGTTTCTACAGGTCACATGGTTATTATCAATAGTCATGCTTTCCCTCACGGTACAAGATAAATACAAATCTTTACCAAAAGGAAGCATTCTACCCATGTTACCTTGAAAACACCACATTAAAATTCAAGTTTTGATAAGGATTTCCAGCAATCTTAGGAACCATGTACATGGTAATTTATTGTGTAACTTGCTAAACAACAGTGTGACACACTGAACATTAAAAATACTTATTTATCATGCTGGATTTGACTGGTTAAAAACTGCCCTGTTACTTGGGAGATATATTCTATTCCAATGACTAACCAGCCTCCAACTGGTTCTATAGTTGGCTCATTAGTGATTACAGAGCCATCTAAGTTTGTAGATATGTATTTGTGTATGAGACAGATGCAGTATTTAACTCGTAACCGTACCCGCTAAGTACATGGATGCGATCTGTGTTGTACTTGAGTGGCGTCAGCTCTCCCCGGAGCACCTGCAGAGCCTCCAGGACTTTGCCATCCTCCAGATATTCTAGGTACTTCTGCTGCAGCAGCAGGAACTTCATACGCTGAGTGGAAGAAGAGAGACAAAGAGACAGAGAAAAGAGATTTTATAAAAAGGAAGAAAAGAATGGCAAACATGCTCATACTACTGCTTCAGGTTTGCCTTTGATGGAGATAGGAAGTTATTTTAACCATTGATTTAACAACAGCTGATCTGATTAACTATAGAATTGCATAAAAAGCTAAAAACATCTCCATATTAAATTTATGTTGTCATTTAACATGCAAAAGCTTGACACGGTGGTAGCATATTGCAGTGCAGCATGTTCTGATTATCACTACATATTTTTAGATGTAACCAAGACATACGTGAATGCCAATAGCCTACTTCTGGCAAGTGTCTAACAGTCCCTGCTGCTGGTCAGCGTTTACATTTGTGGTATCAAGATTCTCTCTTATCTCAGGTATGCAGTAGGAGTTGCAGCCCTGACAACGGGTGCAAGCACGATTAAATCTACTACACATAAATTCACGAAAACATCCACCCACGAAGTATTACAAATAAAGAGTGCCAGAACACACAGACATCTCCAACTAGGCCTGTGATGGAAGTAAACTGCCTCCTACAACCGCAGTGAGAGTCATGTTGACAATGACAACACTAACGTGCTACAACTCAAGACCTAAAATGGCTCCCCACATTATACATACAGCTGGAAACAAACAGCTGCAGCTATTCTCTCAAAAAGCCAAGTGGTGATCACAGTTAGACAGAGTTCTGACACAGAGCAGCATGCTGACTGAGACACACGGGAGCTTTTTTGAAGCTCATGTTGTCTGCTAATTAGCATACTAGCTGGGGCTAATTAGCCGGAGCTAAGCCCCATTTGAAAACTAATGGTGTACATTATGTACTATTGTACACATCTTCACAGTGGACCATTTTGGCTGCTAGAGTACAATATCTATGCTTTCATAAATTTATATTAAAACGACCATGTAGAGTGAAATAGTGATACAGCATGTAAATTTAATTTAAATAATCGTTAAAGCTGACTTTGATATTTGAGCTTTTAAAAATTGTGATATGAATATACTGATAAGACCTTTTTTTCTCATAAACACAACAAATTAACATTATCATCAAACATCAAATGAATTATGACAATGATATGATGAATAATTATTTTAAATTTGACAAAGAACTGAACATTGAACAATTTTCAATGGACAATGCATTTAATATTTTTTTTTAACCATTTCCAACATATCTTTGTCATTTCTGCACTGCAATTAGTTGTTATAAACCTGCTGACATACTGGCACAAAATATATCTGTAATAAGTTAGATCAACCAATCAGTAGAGCTATAGTTGCACATATATGTAAGGTCTAGGCAATTAATTTAATTTAATTTTTCAATTATGATTTTGGCTTCCAATGAATGTAATAGGTTTAATCTATTGTTTTAATATCATTTATATTTATATATTTACATTTAAAGTAATTTATATTTATATATTTACATTTATATCTGATTTTTTTACATTTATTTTTTATGGTTTTTCATTGAATTACATTCATATTTTTTTTAGAAAAAAAGGTCAATAACTTCATGATGACTCAGAGTCAGTGAGCAATCGTTTTTAATAATCCTGATCTCAATATTGACTAAATAATCGTGAATGCTGATCGTGTTTTTTGTCATGATAAAGCAGCCAGAATATTTATACATTACCGGTATATAAAATAAATAAATACATTTAAAAAAATATCTATTTTGAAACTATTCGTTTTTAATAAATCCAGGAACAATCTAAAAGGAACAGAACAAAAAATAAAATCATGCTTGCAATGTCAAGGCCAATTTTGCCCCAAAACAGTCACACGATTTTTCCTAAACCCAATATGATGTCCACTTTCCGAGGCGTCATCCAGAACATTTTAGCAGTCAGTGTTTCACAACAAGAACCGGCAGCCCTGCATTATAGCGGTACCATTCTAGAACCTCCAGCTGTGCCTTCTAACTGACTGGCTGTCATTCAGTCCAGTTCAAGGGGAGCTTACCACAATGGCGTTGGGAGAATGCATCAGTGCTCTCAGCTCATTGAGATCATTCTCAGCCTGGATCAAAACAAAGGGAGGGTGATGGAGGGGAGAGACAGGGAGAGAAATGGTTAGCTCAGCAGTTTCCATGCATGCACAGGACAAAAAAAAATAATCACATGAGCAGTGATACAGGTCTTATGGCCACTTTCTTGTTTAAGAGGAGTACTTGAGGCTACAACAATGGAGCTGATGTCCCTGTGCTGTAATCATAATCATAAAAGACAACTTAACATTTTCATGACTCTCAAAAATACTGGCCTTTTGTTGTATTCTGCCAATACAAAAAATAGATTTCAAGATTCAGAACAGTGGATGGTTTACGATTGGTTCATAAAGAGTACAAAACTCCCAGCTGCATCCAAAAAATTACCACCATTTGGCTCAAGGCTGGTGTTAATTTTCCATCCCACAGTTCTAACACAAGGTCATTATTCCAGAAGATTCACAAAGGCATTTTTTAAACACAATGTGTGCTTTTACAAGCCTCAGCACTAAAATGTTGGAATAAGAGTTATTCTGCTGCGAGATCAGGGTAATAGTGTTGATTTAAAAGCCAATTACATGTGCTAATATAAACCTACTGTTTTCAAATTCCACATTATCGACCTAATGGTGCTCTCACATCAACCTGCACTAACGCTATGCATTAGCTGATCAGATAAACCATTATTTTGATTTTTTAATATCATAATGGGCACATAACGGGGCATGGGCCCTGTTATTTTGCTATAAAAATGACAGAAAGGCTTTTCAGTAGGCATAACAATGAGCAGTTTTATTCCACCACATACTGTTTCTTAATAATGCAAGACCCCTTAACTGACCAAACATTTTTCTCAACCACTACAAGTCAGATTTTCCCTTCCGAGCTCCCAATATGAATAATTAGAAGCAGACTGAGTTATGATACAAACCATGACAGATCACTAATAAATGCGTGCTAGGGCTGGGCATTATGACAACATATATTGTCAAATTGAAATGTTTATCTTTTTTTTTTCTACCATCAGGGCTCTACAGTACGAGTATTTCACTCAGTTGCCCCTAAAGATAAGTATGTGAAAACTGGAAAAATAATTTACGCACAATGTGCGAGGAGAGATTACAACCTACTGTAATCTCCCCCCACTGCTAATCTAAACTACAGGTCCCAAAATTCCATGTGCCACAATGCGCCAATCACAGTAGAGCTTACTGCGATGACACAGACAGTGTGAAGTGAGAGAAAGGTGGGTAACACTGAGAAAAGAACATACACTATTTTTTTAGTTTGAGCAAAAAAGGAGAAACAGGAATCGAGGTAGGACGATGGTTTAACCCACAAGGCTTCGTACTTTGCATTAGCAGAGGTGGCTAACAAAAACGTTAGCATGGAGGCTAGTAACAACATGATGTGTTGTAATCTTTTTTTAATTGAAAATGTTTCACTGTGCTCCCACATTTCTTTGTGGACACCTAAAAGTCAGTTTAGAGCCCTGTATGACAACATTGAAAACCATTGGCCGAACTTTGGTATGGCAATATTTATGTCATCCAGAAGACATTTATGTTCTGGGCACTGGCATTAGGCTTTACAGTGGTTATTTATTAGATGTTTGTATTATTGAATGGCTAGAAAAGATGTTATATATGTGGCATATGCAGTTATGAAATGACCTATATCAGGAAAGAAAATTTTTGGCTATATTGCCCAGCCCTGGTGCATGCCATTATGTAACCATGGTAACCCCAGACCAACCTTGTCCCACTCCCCCTCCATGACATGGTTGCGGAACTTGGTAGCTGAGGGGTGTTCCAGTCTGCAGCCTGATTCCTGCATCAGCAGGTCCACTGTCTGACTGCAGAGACACAGAGAGGGAGAGCGAGGAAAAAGAGCCAGACAAAGTTAGACTGACATAAAGACACGAGACAGGTGGAATAACAGAAAAGAGAGGATAGCTTTAAAATGTTTTTAAAATGATGAAACATTAAACTGAAAAATCAAGAACAAAGATGATATTTCAGAGCCAAGTCAGAACTGAGGAAATGTGAGCTCATCGCTATGATGTTAAACTTGCTAATTATAATATAAAGTGGTATTTCTCGGCAGATTACTCAACTCTTCTTGATTATCTAATCGGCTATTGTATTTCACCACTGTGTCTGTGCTGTGTTTACAAGGATAGCAAAAAGGTGAGTGGGAGATCTGCAACAATAATTTTAACACTGAGACAATAACATCATTGGCTGACGATAGGGTGAAGACAATTTCATGGCCAACATTGTCTGGAGGAATTCAGCCCACCGAAGTTCTGTCACCAGAGCATTATCTGGGGTTTCTACACCTTTTCTGATAGCAATTTCAAGGAGTTTTCAGGCATTTCCAAGCCTTAACAGATGTGGTAAATTACATATTCACATAAAGTTCACAGAGTATACACAGTATACTGATTATTTTACTCCATCACATTAAATAAGATGCTACCGTGACACAAAAAAATCAAACTTATGCTTGTGACAGCACTCTGCAGAAGGGCAACAAATCAAAACACGACAAATTTTCATGTTTTAAAATGTGTAGACTTGGCACCCTGTGCAACTTGTACATACATTTGAATTCATATCAACACACACATCATGAAATAACAGTGTTTCCCACAGTATAAAAATGTATATGCGGCGGTAGCCAAAGGGGGAGCATTTCGCATAAAATATATTATTTTTAATGTTGATATTGACTTATGGTTAAACATTTCACACACACACAAACACTAGCTAAACACCGGACCGCCACATTTTACCACTAGGTGTCACACTGGAACTAGTAGTTGCTTGAATTACAGCGCAGCGATTCCTGTCCACTTGGACTGAGTTGGAGCAGTAAAAAAAAAAAAAAACAAAGCTTGCGCATCTTCACACCTCTACTGATTTGTGATCACCTCTGCTCTGCAGTTAGTCAGTTTATAAACAGACATAAAAACTAACATTATGTACTACATGTACAGCATTTTGTATATGTGTTCAAGTGTTCACAAATGAGGAAATATTCACATATAGGGGCCAAATGAGAACGTCAATGAGTTTGTGAGCACTTTATGTGTGTCTAAGAGAGAAAAGACACGGAAGGGTTGAGCAAATCAATGGTGTCGCTCTCTCAAAAAATGTTAAAATAGGTCCTAAAATATACATCTGAGGCCATCAAAATACTTGGGTGGATCAATAAGATCAAGAACATGGGAACAATCCATTCAAATTTAGTTCTTGTTGCTGTCTCACATGCCAGCTCATTAGAATATATCACCCCCACATCTTAATATTTACCACCCAAGGCTTGAGAACTACCTTTGCAAAGATCAGCCATATTTTTTCTGCAAGCCAATCCAAACAGATTGGGCTTCAGGGATGGGAGCTTAAAGAGACAGGTGCTAAAACAATGCATTTCAGACATATGGTCAATATGGGTATATTTGACAGAAAGTATGACAAAAATATATATATTTTTTAGCATTAAAACATTTCTTAACCCAAACCCAAAAGCCAAATATAAGCCTGGAAATGAACCAAATCCGTCCCATTTAAAATTCAAGTGTTTTTAAGGATTTCCAGCACCCACAGGAACCTTGAGTATTTTCTCGCTAACATGAACCAATCCACCACTGCAGTTGACATCATCCTCTCAGCCTGTCAACCATGAACCATAACCATCTGCCCAAACACCACTTCTCTGCAAAACACACTCCACCACCACAAACAAGTCTGCTGAAATGTGTGTATGCGAGAGATAATGAAAGTGGGCTGGGGATGGGGGTGGCTGACACCTTCAGCATGATGACATCATTCTCAGGTATCAATGGAGTGGCGCAGCAGCTCTGTGTTGAGCCTCTTATCCAACTGGCTAAACTGATTTCTCTTGTTTTTTGCCCAGCTGAAATGTAGGGGCTCTGTTTCGTACTAGGCAATGACATACATACTCCCTGAACCCACAGTCACTGTAAACACAGCGATGTTAGGCTGTGTTTTGTAATGCCTTGTAATGGCAGCTACACTTTCTCAGCTGGATACCAGAGATATGCGGATGTCTAGCTCCCCAACAGTGGCCACTTTGAAGCAGAGGGCTAGACATACATTTCTTGAAAACCCCACAATGCTATAATTAGATTCAAACAGCGCTACCATCTAAAAAAAAAAAAAACAGCTGGTAGAAAGCGCATTCTTCAGCCGCCATGAAACCAACCGATTCTGTTCAATCCAGGAGCGACTGTCGCCCACGGTATTGACTGCTGTCTTTAAATAAATACAGGCCCCGATACATGCGCGTCACTGTTTGTGACTGACTGTTGACACATTGCTGTGACACAGTGACAGCGACAGAAAAATAAACACATTAATCTAAGGAGAAAGTTATCATAAGCATGAGATAGATGTATCAATTGGTATTAATTTGATGAATAAAATGACAGCTCAGGGCGAGCAAACGGGGCGCTCGCAATACTAAAATAACCAGGACAGTTTTCATAACCATGCTAGTTATTACAGTGCGGCCGACCTATTAATGTCCCTCCCACACGGTCTTGCAGAAAAACATATTATTTTTTCCCGAGGCAGGCAAGCTGGAAAATGAAGAAAACCACCAGCCATCGGGATGAAAACCGACGTTGACAACCCGCACATTAACATGTCCTCCGCATTTTTTTCACTATAGCAAAAAATGCACACTGTGAACTCGATAATCCCGTGTGTGTACTGAACTAAACAGCTAAATCATCTTAAAATATTCGCATGACATTCATTTTATGCTTTGCAAACCATAATAAGTCAAGGGATCTCTGTATAAACCTTACTAATAATGTTAGATGATGTAATGCCTTTTATTCAGTGCGAAATCTATAAGGTTAATTAACGCATCATGGCGTTACTGGCATATGTAAAATACTTCACCACACGATGGATTTGTGAAGCAGTCAAATGTTAGATTGTGTTTTATGTTTGAGTGAAGGTTTAATGTCAGGGCACAGTTAGCTGTTAGCCATCAAGCTAACTGTTATTGTGCAAGATGGACCCCTTCTTCCTACCAAGTGCCGAGCTCACAGGCTCACTGCCCCATCCCCCATGTTTGTGTCTGTCAGCGCACTAATAGCGCTTTACCATCTGCTATTCAGCCTGCAGTTTCATGGGAAACATCAGTAATATAATAACACTTCATATATCCAACGCTAACGTTATATCCTTTTGTTGTTTTTTTAATAAACTTACTTCAGCCCCAGTCCGTGGAGATGTTGTCCTATTAATCGGATGACATCTTCCTCCGCCTGCGATAGTCGTTTCTTCTTCTTCAGAGAGCCGACCTCCGAGCCCGAGGCCGTGGAGGCAGCCGAGGTCCCCGACCCGGGCCCGCTGGAAGCCCCGTTACTGGTACCGACACTGTTCCCGTTGTCTGTGCTGGAGAGCAGCCCGTTGGAGTGGGCTCCTCCGGCCGAGGACGACTCCCCGTTTTGAGCGTTGTTAAGGCAGGAGAGATCTGGAGATTCTTGTCCCTGTCCTGCCCCGTTTGCCTGCATACTGCTGCTAAGGTTGTTGACAACACTTCGGTTAAAGTGGATGGCTGAAGTAGCTTGAGAGTGTGTAGAGTGAGTAGCAAGTCCAAAGACAACTCCGGATAGGCCTGTTACAAGTGCTGAAGCCCCGGGCTCTCCTGCTCCCTCCGCCGCCGAGGCTCGGTGCTTCTTACGCGGGGGCGGCGACGCTCCGCCGGTGTCCGAGTCGGAGGAGGAGGAAGCGGAGGCCAGAGTTTCCTCACCGAGAGCGGCCGTGGTTAGAAGCCGGCGGAGCTCCGGGTGGGAAATGGAGGTTAAGTTTCCAGATTTGAGGCCTGGTTGTCGAGCTCCGAGCGGACTGTCACTAGGGGAGCGCTGTCAGTCAGTTGGCCCGTTTTTGTTGTTGTTTCTCTCCAAACAGCTGCAGCTCTAATGGAGTCCTGACGCCCTGACGTCACCGGAAATTCCTACACTACCAAGCTTCCGGGTAGAATTATAATCCATGGGTGGCGCATGAAAACCTAGTTAGCATAATAATTAACTGACAACAATAACTCATCACATTATAATTCAACTGGATGTCTCTTTAATATATCCGGGATTTAAATTTAGGAAAATGTCATCACCATACATTCAGGGTGTTGAGAAATGCATTGAGGAAACCTCTAAAATTAAATTATCTGACTCCAACAGTAAATCCTCTCACCTATTTCTCTGCGCAGATCGTTTGATGGGGAATGATGAGCAGGACACGTCCAAGTCCTCAGTTTAACATAATTTTATTACACTACGTCAAAAAAATGTGCAAAATGAGTCTCTGGGTTCAAACATCACTTACCTGATTTACACAAAAAAGGTGGATCAGTTCATGAAGTCCGAACCCCCTCTATTTTCCCTGAACCCTTTTTTATATCCTGACAGAGGTTTAATACAAAATGTGGGTTGAACTCTCCAGAAGGTGCGTCCCTCTCGAACCGTTGATCCAGGTCCAGATTAACACTTTGCTGTACCCTGGGCAGCAATATTCAAATTTATGCCCCATCATCACGACCCCAGAATCACCATAATCTGGCAAAATACAGAATAAATTACAGTAATATACAGTTAATATACTCTATCTATATAATCTATATAATAATATACATCAATAACTAACTGTCATCAAGTGCATTTTCATGTACAAATGTGCAAACGCTCATAGAACTACAAATGCACCACGATGTCCTCTTGTCAAGGCCACTCACTCACATATGATGTTATGAAAATAAAACACATCAGCATCAGTATAATCTGGCAAAATTGACCCATTACATAGATAATAATAATAATAATAATAATAATAATAATTATTATTATTATTATTATTATTATTATTATTATTATTATTATTTTTTTTTTTTTTATTTGGAAGGCACCCTTCTTGGCACTCAAAGACACTGTACAAAAAGATAGAAAAAGATAGGGAAGGAAGTGTCCTCAATTTTCGCAAAAAATAAGTAATCAACCACTTTCAAAGCATCCAATATTTATTTAACAACACCTATTCCCAGCACAAACGTATTGAATTGATAGAGCCATCACAGAGGAAGACAAGACACAAACAAAAATCAAGACTCTAGAATCAAGTAGCATTTTGGTCCTCAGCTCATTTTAATCAGAAATCACCCTGTCACCTCAAAATTCATTGGTGAGCAACGGCATCGATGGACAGTTTAACATATAAGCGAGAGATAACTAGATATTTTGCTTGTGCCCACACTGCCCTGGGCCCTATAGAGGTTGTGGGCCCCTGGGCAATTGCCCAGTTGCCCATATGGTTAATCCGGCCTTGCATAAATTGAATGTTCACAGGTGTCCAGCTTTTACATTTCAAAATAAACCGCCTACAACGTGATAAATTATTAAGCCCCAAATTAATTATCTCTAAAAAATATGCCTTAATAGAATGTAGGCAGAGGGATTTTCATTTTTGCTGGCTTGACCATTAACTTAAGAACATAGATACTTATGTAAACAGAAAAAATAAATTAAAGCAAGAATTGGTTATACATTATATATTAGCTATATTAGCCTATAGGCCTAGAGAAAAAGGTTGGTTATTACATTCTGTGAAATATGCTATTTTCAATTAGAGCTGCAACAAGTAGTCTTGAAATTGATTATCCAAATTGAAGGAAAGATAACTGCTAACTATTTTTGATAATCAATGACTCGTTTCAGTACATTTTCATGCAGAAATGGCTAGAAATTACTCTCAACCTCTCAATCAAAAAGTTTGTCTGATTAGAATATTTCCAAAGACTGCAAGATCTACAAAATAATCTCACAAATTTAGTGCAAACATGTTTTATTAACACAGTATAAATACAGTGTGATTAAGCTACATTATTTTACAAAAATCATGGTCAAGGTAAAACAACAAAGGTAATTAATTTATAGACTTTAAGACTCAAGTGCAAATTGATAAAATCTGTAATGCAGGAGTTCCATGAGACTGTCAACTGTTTCCCTGAATTATCTACAACTATACAGAATCACTTTGTGTTATTTAATTCCATTGTAAATTACCTGACAGATGCTTTACATTGCTACAGAGCTGATAAAAAAAGATCTATGTCAGTAGCTTGTGTATATGAGAGATATTGAGCAGAGTGGACATGCAGGCTTATCCTCGTGTTAACAGCTGTTCGCGGGTGAAAATATTTAAAGCCCCTCAACTTGGTTTGGAAGGGCAGTGGTCACTGGACCGTCAGTGTGACTGGGTTTGTCTTTTCCTTTCATGAAGAAGGTTAGCAGCTCTCCTTTCCCTTTGACAAATATGGGCCCTCTTCGGATAAAGCGGAAACCATACTCCTTTAGAATGTCGTAGCAGTCCTCTACCACCTGAGGGCAGAGCAGGCACAGCATTTAAATAAGGACTAAATAAAATAAAAACAAAGTTGAAAATGAGCATGAAATAAGCAATAGAGATGATAAAAAAATAAAAAAAATTGATTAACAAGTATATCTGCATTTCTGTTTGTGCTACCTGGATGTTTCCCATCACTCCGGTGGACTCCATCCTGCTGGCTACATTCACTGTGTTGCCCCAGATGTCATAGTGAGGTTTACGAGCTCCAATCACTCCAGCCAAAACTCCCCCCTTATTCAGACCTGAAGAACATGAAACATGAACACACGCTTGCAAATGTGATCTCAGACATGCTTACACACACACACACACACACACACACACACACACACACACACACACACACACACACACACACAGCAAAAACAAACACTAACCGATTCGGAGCATGAAGTTGTTGAAGGATTGTTTGTTGAGGTTGTTGAGGGTGACTTTCATTGCCAAGGCAAAGTCTGCCAGTTCAGAGAGGTGCTGCCAGCGCTCAATTGACGACTGGTCCTCCGGCTGTGAAACAGCAGTGTAACATTTTACAATCATCACCATGTGCAGTACCAGTTAATATAAAATGGCGCAACAGATTGTTATACTTAGGTATAACATAAGGTAACAAGTGTCACACCTTGCGGTTGCTGTACTCATTTGTGTTGCTCTCTGGGGTGAGTCCTGATGCGGCCATGTAGGTGCTTCCTATTGTCTTGATCTTTGTGATGCAGCGGAACTCGTCCCTATCCAGTAACTGGTGGAGAAAGCGGACATCAGTTAGTCAAGGAGAGTCTTACCAGTAGTTCTCCATATGTACAACGAGCTGCAGCAAGGACTTACGCTGTCAAAGTCTGAGATAATTTCATTTAGGATCCTGAGACACTCGAGGCCTCCATTGTTGATGCTCTCTTCAGTGTAGAAGTCAGAAAAGTTGGGGATGGAAGCAAACATCACACCTATTTCATTGTAAGACTGGCTGTACAGATCCTACAAATGACAAATGACATGATGTTAGTTTGTTTTGACTATATATTGCTATTTTTCTTTTCTTTTCTTTGATAAAGCTTCTATAAGCTCATTATCTATCATAATTAGAACACAGAGGAAAGCTTTAATATGTAGTTATAGGATTGTCCACAAGATGGCACTGTTATGCAATGAATTGCATTGTGTTGAGTAGCAAGCCTCACAGATGGCACCTTCATTCATTTAATGAGGCAGGTAACAGAAGTACATTAAATTGCTTTTGATTGTGGTTGGATTACTGAACGGGCAATCCCAGTGTCAAAGTGTCAAGGCCCCCCCTGCCTTTCACCAGAAAAAATCACTCAAAGACACACATACCAACCTGAAAGAGACTCAAAATGACCAAAAAGATAATACGTGCATACGACAATACGACATGACTACAAAGAGACAGAAAAAAACCACAAACAGGCCAAAACAACTACAAAGAGATGCAAAACAGCTGGAAAGAGACATAGAGAGACCTTAAAGTGGCTCACGGCAAATATGACAAGGGGCAAAGCAACCAGAAAGACACACAAAACACCTACGAGGAGAGACAAAACAACCACAGACTTGGAATGGACACAAGAGACACAAAACTATTAAAAATAAGAGACACAGAACAACTACAAGGAGACGTAAAACAATTCCAAAAAGGGGCAAGATAACTACATAGAAAAAAAAATATGACAAAAAACATCATAACAACTACAAAAAAAACACAAAATGACTACAGAGAGACACAAAACAACTACAAAGAGATGCAAAACGAATACAAAAAGGGGCAAGATAATTACATAGAAAAAAATAATGACAAAAAAATATTGTAAAAACTACAAAGAGACACAAAATGATTCCAGAGACACAAAACAAAAACAATTAGAGGCTAAACAATTATAAAGTCTGTGTCTGTCCTCCTTCCTGACAGACTCATTTCCTCTTCTTTTCCTCATTAACTCCTATCACCCACATTTCAACATAATACTGTAACATCATTCATATGTACCTCATCTCTCTTCTTTGAGCCCAGGAAGTGTTTGGCCACATGCTCCGGCAGCATGTTGGTGACCAGCGCTTCGTTCCAGCGTCTCATCTCAAACACCCTCTCCTTCTGGTCATGCACACCGATTTTCCACAGGAACAACTTCCTGGACTGATGCTCCAACTACACACACCACAAAGGGAATACAAATTATATAATATTAAGTGGAAAAAGTAAGAAAAAAACACAATTTATGAAATTTGATAATCCCCAGTTACAGAAAGTTTAGAGTCTTTGGGTCAGCAAAGTGTGATATAGTGTGGGTGTACAGGAGACAGACACTCACATGGCGGGCAAAGACGTAGAAAGCAATCATCATGACGATGATCATCATGGTCATGAGGTACTTGGATGGAACTATGGTTTTTCTGGAAACAACAGAGTCAGAATAATGTAAACTGGACTTACAACCAGTGGTGGAAAAAGTATTCAGATACCTTACTTACCTACTTACTTACTTACTTAATTACTTACTTACTCAAGCAAAAGTACTAATACCACACTAAAAATGACTCCACTACAAGAAAAATCTTTTATTCAAAACTAACTCATGTAAAAGTACAAAACTATCAGCATCAAAATGTACTTAAAGAATCAAAAGTAAAAGAACTTGTTATGCAGAATGGACCCACTCAGACTGTTTTATATATTCTAAATATATTATTAAATTTGTATTGATGCTTTTATTTAAGCAGTGTTTTAATTATGTAAGGACAGGGCTCATTTATTTACTTAATATACTGTTATAAGATTTTTTTTAAAAAGTCTAATAACTTTAAATTGATCATATATTTATGATAAATCTCGACCTGTAAAGTAACTAAAGCTGTCAGCTAAATGTAGTGGAGTAAAAAGTACAAAATAGCATAATAAATACTACTGAAGTACAAGTACCTCAAAATTGTACTTCAGTACTTACTTAGTAGTTACTTTCCACCACTATTTACAACCATATTTTACAATCAACAAAACATTTAAGATAGCAAAATCATCTATTGACTTTTAATGTATATATTTTATGTATTTTCAATAACACTACATAAAAACACATCATGCTCATTGATCTGTTTCACTCATTTCTCACCTGTATGAGCCAAACTGTATGTAGTCATACAGGTCATAGATGTCCTGCCAGCTGTAGATATTAACAGCTCCAGTTGCTGTGACGACCAGCACCATAAGGCCCAGTTTAATCAGGTGGCTGACCTGTACCAACATGGCGGTGGCGATGAGTGACATCACAGCCATGAAGCTGTAGTACTTTGGGTTTTCTGCACAGCCTCGGTCACCAAATGACTCCAACGTGGGGCCGGAGGTGTCGTTATAGACTCGAATGGACGGTGGAACACAGCTCAGCTGAAACATCAGACATTAAGGGTCTTTTTACTCTTGTTATGTTGTGTGAATAGCTGGGATATGATTTGTGATTTTCATGTAAGTGGGTTCATTTTCATGTGATCATTTCAGTGTTGAAACATGAACCTGGCAGAGTCACACTTTAAATAGAATTTCTACTACAGCTACATTAAAGGGGACATATTGTGCTCATTTTTAGGTTCACTTTTGTATTTCGGGGTTCTTCTCCAACATGTTTACATGCTTTAATGTTCAAAATCACATAATTCTTCTTAAATTTTCTGTATGAAAATAATTATATTCCTGTTTGCTTTGATCGGTCAGTGTTTCAGGGTCTTCTGCATCTGCGCTCTCTGCATTTCTGCACTGTCAATGTAGCCGGGGAACGACTGTAACAGTACTGCAGTGGGACTTTCCACCTATTCTATATGTGGAACCTAAAAATACGGCTAAGACTATAATGTTGAGATAACCCCTTCTATAATACGCACCTTAGGAATGGTAAAACATGCTCCCTTCTTTTTTTTCCCCAAGCATTTTTGTCCGACTGTCACCATTACATGACAGCTAAGACAGCTAATGAATGTTCACTTTAGCGTCCTATATTCCTGTCAGGCCTTGAAGGCAGCAGTGTGTGTAATATGCTCCTGTGGGGACGTGACAAATGAGCCAGCAGGCAGTAAGACAGACAGCTAATGGACCCCACTGGGAACAGCTAGTCAGACACATAAAAGGCAGTGATAGTTTGATGAGGACAAAGTGGAAACACACAGATGGAAAGATGCACACACACACACCAGGGTTTAGTGATATGATGATAAATACTGTGATGGCAACAAAGGATTATATTAATATGATGGTGTACATTGATTAACTGGATTAGCCAAATATTGTATCACATCGTTATTTGTTATAAAACTACATATTTAATAAAATATTAGCCATGTCACAAATGATCTCTATTACACACACAAAGACATGCAATATATTGTTATATCAAAGTGACATACCATGTCAGCAATCACAGCCATGGTAAGAACAAATATGGCCGCCATGGCCCATGTGTTTCTGGCCCACCGTGTACGATCAATCCAAACGGAGAAAGACACCAACCTGTTGGGGAACATCTGTGACAAACAAACATGTTTTACTTGTTGCCAAAAAGGTTGGAGAGCTCTGATCAAACACATGTTAAAGAAACTCTGTTTCCCAAACATCACAACCATAGATACTAATTTTGTATTCTCACCCTGGGGAAGCTGGCAGCCAGGGAGCACAGTGCGAGGATAAGCAACAATACCTCCCCTATTGCGAGAGTCACATAGTTCACAACCAACCTAGAACGAGAAGACACAGGTGCAGTCAAAATGAATGTACGTATTAACTTTTCAGGTTCATAATTGTATTTTTGTTTTCTACTAGAACATGTTTACATGCTTTAATGTTCATACAACAGGTTATTTTTTTTATCATACTGTTTGTCTGAATATACCTGTATTCACTCTCTGTCTGAAATGATCCGTTTAACTGCCTGCCTCTTTAAGGCCCCCTCCTAAAAAAGGCCAGTCTGCTCTGATTGAGCAGACTGGGCATTTTCAGGCCTTCTGCATCTACACTCTCTTCATCTCTGCACTATCATTGCAGCCGGGGAATGACTGTAACAGCACTGTAGCAGCACTTTCTACCAATATGCAGTATAGTTGTGACATCACAACGTTACAGACATCCTGACAGCTTGCTTAAAGGCACAGTTTCTGAATATGTGCTGTGGGATTTTCACTGTGGATTGATCGTTTTGATACTTTCACAGTATGTATATAGCACCTAGACCTGCTTTACAGTCAAAGAAGACAAGGAAATCTAATTTTTCATAATATGCAACCCTTAAATTCAATTGATATAAGATGTCGTAAGACATATACGTATGAACTCACAGTGGGTCTATGAACACCTCCATTGCTGTAATGAAGAAGAGCACTATGATGCAGGAGCAGAAGGCCACTCCGCTTCGCCTCTCCTTCTCTGAAGAATAGTGGTCCTCCAACTTCCCATCCACAAAACGCAATGACACTGAGTTTATCTTGTGATACTTCATTCTGCGAAGAACACACACACACACACACACACACACACACACACACACACACACACACACACACACACACACATGTTATGCCTCTTACTTTGTTATCACCATCTTCTGCTTTTGTTATCTTTTTGTGTTTATCTAATTTCCTTACATCTGCTGAGTTTCTCTCTCCAGCAGCTCCTGCTGCAGACGTCTGTTTATCACTTGTTCTTCGATGATCCTAATCCTCTGAGATTGGCAGCAAGGAAAGAAAGATTAGACCGGTAAGATTTTCAAGCTCTTTTTCAAATGTGTGTGCATTTCATGATACTGAGGATTGTGTGTGTGTTTCTATTCGTGGGTATCAGGATACTCTTTACCCTTGTGCTGATCTGTAGACCTGAGTTGTTGACAATGAATGAAAACATTTATCATAATTCACCTCCTGTTTAGACTCAGTGGGCGTGGATTGGGGTGATGCTGCGTTCCCATTGGTTGCTGTAGTGTTGATCAACTGGTTTGAATTTCTGTTGGACAATGTACCTGGTTTCTGAGAGCAGAGGAGCAAATAAAAACATATGTTTATGTAATATGTAATTTATTTTGTTATAAAAACAAGAAAAACTTTTTAATTAAAGATCCAGTGTGTAGGATATAGTGGCATTTAGCGCCAACTGAATACCCACACCTGGACCCCTCCCTTTCCAAGCATGTAGAGAACCTAAGGTGGCCTTCAGGTGACATACAAACATGAAATGCCCTCTCTGGAGCCAGTGTTTGGCTAGTTAGTTCTTGACTCTCTAGAAGATATACACTCCCTATGTTGATATGAAGGAGCCATTCTAAGATAACAAATAACACAATGACTCTTAGTTTCAGATAATTATACACTAATTAAAACATAATTATGAATATTATATTCCATTTCTGACAACAGATGTCCCTAAATCCTACACACTCCTTTAATGTATATTTGCTGAAAGCAAGCAGCAACCTCCGGTCTGAGCAGTGAAGCAGACCAGGAAGTGCCTTAAGCTGCATTCTACCAAAAAATCCAGCAGGGGGGCGCTGACAGCGGCTGCAAAAGCTTTTCTGTCCAATCGTGTCAATACAAAATGAAAAAACTTCTCACTTGATTTATTACCTCCAAATTTTTTTTAAGGACAACACTATGGTCTCAATCACGAGTAAAGAATCTTCTTCAAGACAATTTGATGTTAATAGTGTAAATAATGGCCCCATTTAGAAGAAAATAGAAGATAAAGAATTGTATTATTTGGGGCGTGGCTACCTTTGATATCTATGCTACAGTTCATGCTAACATGAATTAGCAATTAGCTCCTCGTTGCCGAAAAAAAGATGCCGACAAAAGATGGCAACGAGTCCATTATTTATACAGTCCATGGTTGAAAAGTATTATTTTCATCTACTTTGTTTATGATTCAAGCAACGCCCAGATTTGTGAGTCATTAAACTCATGACCTTCAATAAACAATGTTTTTGAAAAATAAAATAAGAATAGCCCTCAAAGACTGTAGTCACTCACATTTCCACTGAGCCCATTTGCCATCTGTTTAGACACTAGTACCAAGTAAGTCTCGATGCCTTTCTCCAGCAGGTACTCGCACCTCTCTCCGCCTTGCCCTGGCTCCAGTTCAAATTCTCCATGCAGACTGTCCTTGGTGGTCTGGGAAATATGCACCCTCCTGTGTAACACACAAATCTCTTGAAGTAAAGTGCATGACAAAATTTGATTACTCACACTGACAGTGAAATAAAGTATTGTTCTCTCACCCAGGAATCCCCCCAGATTCCATTTTATTGGCTACAGTGACATCTGTGGACCAGACGTCAAACTGCCACCTCTTCTGCCCAAGCACGCCTCCCAGCACGGTGCCTGTGTGAACGCCAACGCGCATGTCCACATCAGTTTTTGTCTTCTCTCGCACGTACCTGGAGTAAGAGGGATGTGAAATTATTCTATGACAAAACAAGCAAACTTTATCTGATATGTCTCCATGTATAGGTAATTATTATTAAAACATTTTTAAAAAAACACCAATATACAACAGCAAAAGTTCTGTGAGTTGTAATAGAAACTATAAAAAAAACCAGATGGGTGGATATGTACAATATATGCATGTACTATAGACTGCATGAAAGAACTGGATGTAGCGGCCATGATGTCGACCATTGGTTTGTAGACTACCGTTCTAACGCCCCTAGTTTGACATTTTGGCTGTCTCCGTCTTGGTTTTTTTTTGGAGCCAGAAGTGATCATATTTGGGCCAGAGATTGGAGCTAAGTCATCATCTCACGCTAGCACTTGCTAACTTTGTTAGCAATTTGCATCCATAATTCACATTTACTGTGTTATTAATGGGGATGCTAATTTGGGCTCACTAAAAAACAGCCTTAAAACTAAATATACTTACCAGAAAAAAATAAATGCAGAATTTTTATAGTTTCTTTTAGTGCAAACAAACCCTGAATAAGAGGTTTAAGGCAAATAAAATTAACTTTCATAATCTGGAAACAGGGCTACACGGTGGTGTAGCGGTTAGCACTCTTGTCTCACTACAAGACTGTCGCCAGTTCAACTTCTGTGTGGAGTTTGCATGTTCTCCCTGTGTCAGCGTGGGTTCTCACTGGGTACTCTGGCTTCCTCCCACAGTCCAAAAACATGCACTTAGGTTTAATTGTTGACTCTAAATTGCCCGTAGTTGTGAATGAGTGTGATTGTCTGTCTCTGTGTGTCTGTCCTGTGATAGTGTACCCCGCCTCTCGGCCAATGTCAGCTGGGATCGGCTCCAGCCCCCCACGACCCGAGTGCGGATAATCGGTTAAGGATAATGAATGAATAATGAATGAAAAAAATGGAAACACACTGAAAAAGGGTCAAAGAACAACAGAAAAACAGGAAAAAATGTTGAGTGAGATAATAAATCAAGTGAAAAGTAGGGTTATTTTCTTATAGACCTCTATAGAATTAGCCTTCTTTTTGCAACCAGTGGAGTCACTCGCCGGATATTAGAAAAAATGCAGGTTTAAGGCTGGCTTCACCTTACAGACCTGAAACTACATACACTACTTTTATACAGTCTATGGCACATACACTTTATACACAATATATAAAGCATGTAGGATGTATATAGAAAGGAACAGTGCATGATAATATGTACTTACGAGATGGCTTCTACCATTGCTAGGCCCATCATTATGGAGCAGGCAGCGTGGTCATCTCTAAAGTCAGGAAGACCACAAATGCAATAGTAACAGTCTCCGAGAATCTTTATCCTCAGTTGGTGATGTTCCTGCAAAATAGCAGGAGAAGTTGCATATCTGAATTAAGTACAGCACTATATATTGAGAAAGAGATACTTACGACTGTAAAACCATGGTAAATTATATCAGCTATGTAAAACATTTCCAGCACTCCTGCCAACTACATATACCAAACAAAATATTGTCTTGAAAAAGTAATGAGCACATGGAGAGATTACAGCACAGAGACAAAGGAAAACAGACACTCACTTCTGCCAGTTTATCGAAGCGGGCAAACAGTTCATTAAGAAGCTTTACGAGCTCCTGGGCGCTACAGGCTGAGGACAGCTGGGTGAAGCCCACTATGTCAGCAAACAGGATACTGGAACAGAAGAACATTAAACACACTGTTAAAACTCCCCCCCTAACAATGATCATCAAAACTCTCCCAAAAAAGCCGATTTTGGGATCCTGACCTGACGTTTTCGTGGCGGTACATGTACATGGTGTTGAACTGCTGCTGCCGCTGTTGGACCTCGTTCTGATTGGCCTGGTTCTTCATGCCCTGCAGCATCTCGTCAGCGATGTGTTTGGGAAGGATGGACAACAATAGTTCCTCCTACATGGAGACAAAGTTGAGGAACGGTGAGCTTTGTCATGTTCAATACTGACAAAGAGAATGCATTTGTCTCTTGTGTATTATGTTGGTGTGCATAGCATGACTGAGGCTGTCAACTGGTTGAGTGTGTTGTGGTTGGCTGGGTCTTCTTCTCTTCTCTCTACCAAGCCCCCCAATGCAAAGACACTTTGGGAATTCACAGGGAGGATGCACAAACTATTTTTCACTTATATATAGGACATTCAGGATGCCATTGGATAACAGAAATTAAGTTGAAGAGAAGATAAAAGCAGGTCATGAACCGTTTGCTCACTGCACAGTCCTGCTCTGAGCTAATCTTTATTTCAGCAGAACTCCATTAAAAAAAAAAAGGAAATTCCCAACCAAATTTACCAATAAAATCAGATTCACCATCTTTTCTGAATCTGTTCATGTGTCTCCCATAATTCGGCAAACACATAACCCATCAAAGAGCACATGTTATTTAAATTCTACCCAAGTATTCACTCCTCTTCTTACCAAAAACCACAGTGTTTCTCATTAACGTGAAATGGACAGTAGAGAAAGTTAAAAAGTACAGTTACTGTGCTGTTGTTCCTGAGTTTAGCAGGTTTTCTTCAACCATATTTTAATAATGAACTCTGTTGTGCAGGGCCGGATTAAGTCCTGTGCAGGATGGGGGCCAAAACACTCTCTGAGTCCCCTTCAAGTTTCACAGGTCTGCTCTCTTTCACAAATTGTCACAATCAGAATCATGAAAAAAATGTGATGAAAGTGAGAATAGATCAGTTTAGGAAATTAATAAAATCAAGCTTGGGGACAGTATATGTTACATTATCTTAGACATCAGTGAATTAAAGGATTACGTAGATGGATTAGCATCAGCTTTCATATACTGGCAGTGTAAAGCGGCTGCGAAGGTATGCTGTATCTTTGCCAGTTTATTAACTATTTGATTGCACTAAATATGAATAACATTTATCCATAGCTGGAGCGCAACTGTCTTTTTATTTTATGTTTGTGTCACTCATTTACCTTCCAGCCCTAATACTTGGGCAAGACAAATAACATCCTACATACTAGTCAGTTATGACAAATAACATAAGCAAATGGACCATAAACCAAATTCTCAGTATAAAAAAAAGCAGAGATGTTAAGAGTAATAACAAAAATGCCTCGAATGAAACCAAATCATGTTCAATGTTCTGTTTGTTGTCACATTGACCGTACTGTGTCAGGTCCCTGACGGTGGCTCTGCTGGTGAAAACAAGTCTCTCTAATCAACCTATTAGCTCTGAGCTGAGCAAAACACACTGTAATTAGACAGCACAGGGTATTCTACCTCACAGGTGTGTTTGTGCATATTTGTATGTGTGTGTTGGCTCCAAATAAGGAAATATATTGCCTCATTAAACAAAGTATATACCTGTGATTGTGCTGCACTTACCTGCTGGGTGCTCTGCTCCTCCAGTGTGAGTTTGACCTCCAGTGACTGACGGGCCTCTAAAAAAGCAGTCCTGTACTTCCTGTCGGCCATGTAGTACGACACCACGCCCACCGTGGCTGAGCACAGGAACAGCATCATGTTGGCAAAGAGCTGAAGAAGGGAAAGGAAGTTGGTTTGTGATGTTTAGTTTCCTCATAGGGACACTAACTGTTGTCTGGAAAGTGTAAATTCTCAGTTATAAAATTACATATAATTCACATCCTAGAGATGGGTCATAGATAGCCTACAATGAAACAAACCTGTACACTAAGAATTACGTTACCACAAAATGAAACTGCATTCTCAGTTACATGTTAAGGGAAATGTATTTTCTCCCAGGTAAGGGGTGAGTTTTAAACATGGTTAAAGTTGCGAATTGAGTACTTGGTTAGGTTTAGGAAAATGTCAAGTTTGAATTAAAATAAGTATCTTTGTAAATATGGTAATCCAGTAAATTAACCCTTCTCAAATAATAAGTGGGTCCTCTTCCACTTTTCACTGCCATATTTCTACAGCACCCTAGAACGGATAAACCAGACACTCGCTCTAGAAAGGGCCTTTGTGTTTTACGTTAACCTGAAGGTTTTCCTACATACTTGAACGGGGAGGAGTGAGCGAAGCTGTATTAAATAGTTGCAATCTGCAACCTTACTACAAGATGACACTAACTCATATGTTGTAGGTGCTTTGTCCTCAGCCTTGCTTTCATTAAAGTCTAGGCAAATTCTGAAGTGAAATCTTGAAATGTCGCATGAAAGAAAATACGAAGTAGGGACCATTCCATCAACTGATTTAGAGCGAATAAACAAAGCTGCATCAACGGACTTTGGTCAGAAGATGGCAGTGTAATGTGTTGCTGTAGGCTAATCCATCAGTAAACAGATTGCACGAAAGAGAAAAAACAACAACCAAAAAGAGGTTGCTAATCCATGAGAGAAAATGGAGAGAGGTCTTCAGTAATTGGATTTAATTGGGCAACTTATAATTGTTCTTTCATGTCAGCTCATCTTAACCTGTAGAGCATAAACAGCTGATCAGTCGAGTGAGTTTATGTTCGCTATGTCAGATATTAGCGTTTTCATCGTTTTCATCTCCTGTTCAGCGCATTAACTATTTTTCCGAAAATGACAAAAACCACCTCAAGCGAGCACAAAAACTTTTACGTGCATTTTCGAAAGTTTTTATCAAATTTTGGTGTTTCCATCAAGCTTTTCTCATGCAAATCTTCAACATGGCATAGAAATTTGTTTAAATTCACTTTACTGTAGGCTTTACTGAGGGCCATATTTACCTGTCTCACCAGCAAGGGCCCCTGCAGGTCCTCCTCAAACCTCTGAGCCACGGTCACCCCCAGTACCAGGGTGTGCACCCCACAGGAGAGGGCTGTAAGCAGGAGCAGCGCAACCACGTTCAGCGGGAGAGTGAGAAAGCCGGAGAAACTGAAAAAAGCCTGCCAGCCCACAGAGTCACAGGCCTGGGGGAAGAGCTCGTAGTTCAGACCCATGTAGCACAAAATGTGGACAGTGACCATCAGCCACAGTATGTATGGTACCGCTCCTCGTGAGACCGGTGATGCAGGGAGCTTCTGTCGCCAGCAGAGAACATAGAGCACAATATCCGCAGCCAGCCCCACAGCTGCCACCACCACCATCGCCATTTTGTCCTGAGTGTACACCACAGCACACATGATGATGATGAAGCTGTTAAAAAGAGCGGCAAACATCACCAGCACCGCCATGTTCTCTTGTCTCTGTCGACGGAAGTAGTTCTGATAGATTCTCTCCAGCGAATCAGGTGTAAAAGTGAGGCGCACTGCGCGCGGCAGGCAGCGGCAGCAGTTGGACTGGACCACGGTCACTTCACGGGTTCGACCCGCTCCATGACCCGGGTCACTAGGAACCTGCACTGAATACTCAACTGAGTACTCTGCAGACTGCTCCTGGTCTGTTGTATGGACCCGGTTCAAAGACATGTTGCTTTAGGGTAGTCCTCTAATACTGTTGTACATTAATCCATGGAAGAGTTAGAGTGCGTCCCATCTTTGTGCTACTCTTGGAGAAAATTACATTGTCAAACTTTTTGCAAACATTGCTCCATTTCAATGAAAACATTTTCATCCCAAAGTGTTTTCATGACTAGTTTCACCATCGGCTACATTCACTTATTAAAACTCTCTTACCTTTTGAAATTATCACCATGTTTCTTAATTTTATGGTGCCATTAAATTCCTTAGAAGTGTATTAGATGATAGCTTCTCACACTCTTGAAGCTGCTGCTCGGTCCCCAGGCTGTTTCAGTGGAAAAACTTCTTCTTTCTTGTGTGTGCTGCCATGGTAGACCAACAAAACCCTGAGCCACAGGTGGATATCCATTTGGGTGCAACATATCATCCTTTCAAAGAGGCTGATATGAGTATATGTAGGCAGATCGGCATCTTATTTTGGTGTATGAATCCATAATTTCTCCTAATTGTGGTAAGATCAGCACAACAGACTCTTCTCTAAGATGCGCTTCAGTCTTCTGATGTTCTTTGCTTAACGCTCCTCCCACTCCCCCCTCCTTTTTCCAAACAGCAAGTCCTCTGTTACTGTTGCTAAGATGAAACCAAAGTAACTGCCAGCTTGCAATCATGTCTTGGGAAATGTGGCAAAGAGGTGAGGAACAGGGATCATTACAGCTACTCTGTCAAACAACCGATCATTTATTTGCAGTGTTTTAAAGTAATCAGTTCTAAGACATTAATATATTTGTGAATAAATACACAGACACATGCTTGGATAACATTTATCATCAGTTTTATTTAACATTGGTAGCTACAATAATACACGTTTAAGACACTTTTGTTGTCACATTATTTCAATAAGCAAATGTGCTTTTTATACAATCAAAAAAAATATTTAATAACTTCTCATTTAAATGGCTTTCTTACTTTTATATCAGACTTGCAATAATCATGGATGAATTACTGAACAGACCGACTGGGCACAGGGCTTCACCTACATCTACAAAATGTCACTCAAAGAGATTCAGAATAACCAAGAAACATAAAACAACTACAAAGGACACTCATAAAGACTATGAAAGAAAAGAAAATATCCACAAAGAGATGCAAAATGACAATGAAATAAAAATAACAAACCAAAGAGTCTACAAAGAGAAAAAAATAACCACAAAGAGATACAAAACAAAGAGATGTAAAATGACTCCAAAAAAGGGCCAAAATAAAACTACAAAATGACCACACTGTGACAAAAATGACAGAAGATAATTACCAAAAAAAACCCAACACCTTTTATGCTCTTTTAACAAAAAAAGAACATAAAAGTTGCATAAGGACCACAAGAAAACAACAAACATCAACAACAAAGAGGATAAAGAACTATACAGTCTGTGTATGGGGAGGTGGTGGGGCCCATTGTTTCATAATGCACTCATGGCATTAATGCAAATAAATTTAAATTAAGTAAAACCTCAACTGGTTGAATTATAATGTGGTTCTGGTACCCTTGGAATTGATTGTTACAAACATATACTCACATACACATGCATTCATCAAGTGTTTGGCCTTGTGTTCAGTCAGAGATTTGAACTCATTCAGTCTGTGTGTGTGCTTGTTGTCGCTGCTGGTTTTCCTATCATGTCACTAAGAGCACTTCCCAAAGCCAACAATATAGCCACCAGAACTCCCACAGTCCCCAGCCTCCCCAGAGCTGCAGTACCCAGCGCTGCAGCTCCAAGTGCCCCAGCTCCGATAGGTGCTGCTGCTGCGGTGACCGTCTCCATGCCGATTCCTTTAATTAGCTCTGGCCCCGTGAGAAGGCCTCTTTGTAGATTCACCTGAGTATGAAACGGGCTCTTTGGTGCACCCAGAACAAATGCTCCTACTGCAACAAGGGTGACAGTTATTAGTTCTGATGTTGTGAGAAGTGTTGCTTTCAGTGCAACACATTGCACTGCCAGTACTGCACCAACAGCAACTGAACCTAAAGCTGCTAAAGTTGAATTTCTAGACCCGAACAACTTTTTAGCTGCAACGCTTGCAGCTCCGAGTGACACCCCTGCAGCTGTAGCTGCTCCTAATGCTCCCCCCGTGCTGCTTCGGGTCCCTAAAGAAGAGCTCAGCTGGAGAATGGCTCTCAGGGCAACTGATGATATTAAAGCAGCTCCCACTGCGACCTTCCCAGCCGCGTCTGGCCCCAGCCCGACCATGGCCACTGTTCCCAAGCCTGCTCCGAGCAGCCCTGCAGAAAGAAACGCCACCCAGAGGACAGACTGTAGCATTAAAACCACCTCTGCTTCAGACCCTTCGCCTGCTTCACCTGCCCCCAAACCTACTAAAAAGCCCAGAATCCCCACAAAAACTGAGTAGAAAAAGATCCTCTCCAATAGTTTGCACCCGGTTTTAGATTTCGGTCTTTGTGTCATCCTCTCTGTAAAAGCCTTCCGAAGGGCGCAAAGCACAGAGATGGTCAATCCCATGACGAAGAGTCCAACCATGACGCCCATTCTTCCGTATAAGACACTGAGGTACAGCGTGGTGAAGATGATTAACAGAGCTGTGGTCATGTCGTTAATATTGGAGTAGGAGTAGACTACAAGGACCAGAATGCCTTGGGCTACAATGTATATCCATGGTGGAAGAACGCCCGCTAACACTCCAGTAGTGACAGCGCCCACTACCATAGAGGCTCCTGTCGTGGCCTCCGCTAACCATGGCACCGACATCACACCGACTTTGGTCCACAGCTTCATCAGCATGGCAGAGAGGAGGAAACCGATTCCCAGAGAGATGAGCAGCGAGGTGAACACGAGGCACGCCATCACCACACCGACACCCGTGGAACCGGCTCGTCCAGCAGCCAGAGTTGCAGCATTCAGCAGGACGCCATCTTCACTCAGTGCGGGGTCAACTGCAAATAACGCAGCTTCTCCGAAAGCAAAACCTGCTGCTGCACTCTGAAGGATCGTCTTCACTGCACCAAAAGCACCTGGCAGGGTTAAAGACACAAGGATTTAAGTGTATAAAAAATATTTTATATTAGTCATCCCTGGTTAAAAGTACATTTCAATACTGCACTAAAAGTGGCATTTCAGTTTTCCTAATTGGGAGTTTTGTGGGCTTGTTGTACAGTAATTTACTTCTTTGTATTCTAGTTATTAATTTATGTCCATTAATTGTAATAATTGCTGATTTGAGTGTTATATACTGTTTGAGACATAGGTTAGCTTGTATTTTGTTATGGTTTTCTAATTCTATTATTTTCTTTAATACATTTATTTTGAAGAATGTTAAAAATGTGTTTTATGACTGGAACAGGCTAGTTTGTTTAGTGATTGAAAGTTGCCTACTGTTGCTTTAAGAGAGTGCACCTAAGGCTGTGGAGCCTAGACTAGCTGTGGAGTCACATGGTTTTCATGCCGTGTCCTGTCCTATTTTATACAGTCTATGGTCCTGTCATGTTTCAGTTTATAATATCCAGCAAGAGATGTGGCACATGAGGAATAAAAGTTTGTTTTTTAAACTCTACAACTAACGTCATGTAGATTTTGTAAACTATCTTAAATCACTTTAAATTAATGATTGATTTTATTACTCAGCAACCGTGCAATAAGCAGGATAATGTAGAGCAGGCGGGTTATTATTGAGAAATAAATCCTTGACCTTGACCCAAGATCTTGCATCACCTTGTCATGTTTTATTTTGATATAATTACCTACTTGTTGTTCATTATTACATTATCCCTTACATAGCAAATTAAAAACTGAAAGTTATTTCCATTTTGTGCTTTTATATTTCCACTTTTCCACTACTCTACTACTACTATTACTACAATTATGTGAGGGATAATATAATAACTTCCATTTTTCAAACAAAATTTGTGATCAAATTATAAAATATGATGCTTTGTTATAGATCAAACTACCCATACATAAAGTACTTAAAAGCTATATGTTAAAGCATTAGCACAGTATAAAACTCCCAAAAGTTGTAGGAGGACTTTTCCTTTAAGTGTATTTGCATAAAACACGTGTACTTTTAAAAACTACACTTTGAAAGCTGTACTTTTACTTGTAACGGACTATGTTTATATTTGGTATTGATGCTTTTACTAGAGCAAATGATCCTCTTCCACCACTTGTATGACAGACTGCAGTGGTGAACTGCTGCTGTCACTTTAAGAGGAAAGTGAAACCACTCGAATAGCTCCATGCTGAAACTTAAAACGAGGAAGTCTGTCTGAACTATGAAAAAGAACAACAAACATTTCAGCAGACCGTCTCTACCTGCACACCTGCGCCAGAGCAGTTGATTCTCTGCAAGAATAGTTATCTGTGTCTGTGCTCTCCTTCATTTTTGGTTACAACAGCAACATGTGACATGGCTGCAGCTTTTAGTTCATATATAAAATCTGACTCATCTGTCTAGCAAATGAAAGCTACATCCAGCTGTATTGGTATCTGATGAAGTGATAGTTAAACTCTTAATTTGCAGCATTTTTTGCAGTTCATTACTGAAGTCCTCTTACCCAGGCTGGTTTCTGCCATTGCTCCTTCTGTCTCCCTCCCTGTGAGGGAGGTCTCTGGCTCCTCCTTTTCCTGTTTGATGTCACTCTTCACCCACAGAGGGCAGAACCAACCAGAAAAACACTGCTGTGTATCAGAGGAGAGGAATAACAGCCTGTTATAAACCATTCCTAAATAAATTATAGAAAAACAATACATGCTGTTGCTGTTAGCATAAAGGGTCATTGATGAAGGGATTTCCCACCAAAATAACAATCTCATCCACAATTTTGCAGATTTTTAGAGGCCTAACCAGAATACAACCACAATTTATACTTATTGTAATGCATTAATTGAGGGTTTGATTTATTTCTGGTCTGTGTTAATGAGTTAAAACTAAATTTAGGTGATCATAAGACAGGGTTTAATCATTTGTAACTGTTGAAAGTCTCGGTTCACCCCTGCTGGATCCAATGTACGATCCAATACACAGAAACCAGCTACAAGTAAAATGCTGTTTATGCATCAGCATAACAGTCAGAGGGACTATTTTACTGCAGAGCAAATACTTTTATTTTAAGTATGTTTTCCTTATGATACTCCTGTTCTTTTACCTAAAGCAGCTATAGGAGTTTTTTTTAACTAGTTATGAAACATTCTCAGTTTAATACTGATGCCTCTATACGATCTGCATAAGCAAACAAAGTAATCAGGGAAAAATGTTGGTATTTCTATACAGTCATTTTTAATGTCTGACAAAATTATTTACAGCATGTAGACTAGAAGAGTTTACAATTTCCAGGAAAAGTTTGGATATGAGCAGTACGTTTCCCAGTTAAAGGAAGCATATATCTTTATTTTTATATTAATTCATCATTTTAATTATGTTATATTTTGTGGTCATTGGCCCTCTTTCTCCTGTATTTAACATGTCTATTTTATCAATTTAATACATTGTCAGATGTAGATTTACATCCATATACGATAAGTGTGTCATAGTCACAGTTGTTAATCTTACAAAGCCATGAAAAGAATCAAAGTTCTTTGTAGTTGCTTTAACTAAAGTAAATGTGATTAAATTATTAATTTTACAGTGGACGTTTTATTTTAGTAAACAATCTGAATATTTCCTCCAAGACAGCTTTATACAGGCTGTGGCAAAGATACTTAATTTGTATCACGCAGACACACACACACACACACACACACACACACACACACACACACACACACACACACAGAAAACAGTAAAACAACAGACTGTGATATTCTGTAAAATGCGCTCATATAACCATAAACTGTGCATAAAGTTCAATGCAGAGCCTGAGTCACACAGAGACTAGGTGACTGGATTTAGTTTTCCAGTACATTCATGTACAAAGTTCAGCAATAAAAAAGGTCAGGCTGCGGTGTGCTTGGCTTGACACATTTTCCTGCTTCAAGCTATGGGGTGAAAAATGTGCAAGCTGTGGCAGTTTTTGATTCAGTTTTTGATTCAGCTCTCGGTCTTGCTGTTGTGATGGCAAATCTTTTCCAAGGATAATGGACTACTGTTTGAAATAATTTAAGTGCAGCAGTGCTCATTAGATGATTTACCATCTTCATATATAGAGAGAGATATAGAGATATTTAGAGGTACTGCTCTGCCATAGGACTCTCGCTGGTGATTACATCTTAGTACTGCTGTGAACAAATGTTTACCTGAGTGGCTTTGACCCAAAAACCTGGCAATAAAAATCCACTTACACCGAATGATCCTACTGAGGTGCATTTCACACAACATATGACCATAAACTGCCCTTTCAACAGCTGTGTTTTTGCACCATACATTAGTTTATTAGAATATGGCATGTTTACAACACCGTTTCAATTGAGCTTCTAAGAGCTTTATAAGTTTATATATTTAGTGGTTATAGACTGTCATTTAACTATGTTTGACAACTTGTGGTTTAAAGTATTTTTTAAAATCAAGATCAGCAGTGAGCCTGTGTCCTTTGGAAAAGTAATTTCTATTGTGTTTATTTATAGCCTTCTAGAACTTTGGAAGAGGCTAATTTATGTATTTTTGTCTCAAGAATTCCAAATTTTGTGGTCTTTAAATTGATCTATTATGTGTTGTTTTTACATTGCTTTACCCCCCCCCCCCCCCACACACACACACACTATCTATAAAGCATAATGAATGATTTATGCACAATTATAGGCCTTATATTATAGCCTAATCCTTTGATAGCTGTTGCCTCATCAGAAAGTAATACTAGTTTTCCATTATAACCGAATGACATAGCCTATCAGAGACCATAAAAAAAGAAGGTTAACTTCACTTGACGCCATTATTTGTTGTAATGAAAAGTTATTTGCGAGGACAAAGTAAGGCAAGGAGAGATTGAAGGCAAGGAAAAACAAAAAAAAAGAAAGAAAAAGTAATGGAACGCGGCCCGGGTCTTTCCCTCTAACTTCCTCCTCTGTCAGCTGACTGAGCAGCGTCACGTGACTGTCGTTTCCTTTCCTATTGGAGCGACTCACTATATTTCTTTACAGTCGTTCAGAAACGAGGTTGTTTTTAAGAGAGAAGACTCAGCTGAGTGAAGCAAAGCTCAAAGTGAAGAAGAAGAGGAAGAAGCAGAAGCAGAAGAAGAGGAAGAGCAGAGATTCAGAGTTAAGGAGACTAGAGCAGGTCTTCATTCGTTTTCATTTCCTTAACTGAGAGCAACTCACTGAATACAGTAAGTAGGTTATGTTTCCACAGTGTTCTTGATATGAATGTATGCCTAAAAACATTGCATTTGCACCCCTATTTATTTAGGACACTAAATCTCTTGCTTGTAATAGAAGAGCAACAGTTTAATTCCAGGTATCAACATATAAGTCTTACAGTGAAAGTAGATAATTCTGTTTGTAAAGCATCCTTTTTTAACATGTATTCTGTCTGCCATGTTATAATCACTTCATATCTTTGTAATAAGCTTTGATCTAGTCAGCTGATATGTTTAGATTATATGTTGGCAGAAGTCACCTGGCAGGTTGCTGCTGCCACAGTCACACCCAGTCAGGTGACTCAGTGTGAGAGATGCCCGTCTTTTGTCTCTCAGACACTGACAGTTTATAGAGTGGGGTTTGTACTCATAGACTGTATAAAATAACTTGTACTATATCTTAAAGGGACAGTTCAGTGCTATTTAATTTAGTCTTGATTGTTTTGGTATCAGTTGGCGAGTGAAATTAGTTTATTTTATTAAAGGTCTTCCTGGAGTCATAAACAATCATATTTAAAATATCATGCAAATACCATATAAAAATAAAAAACAAAGTCAAACACCCAGCTCAATCCATAGTAGATTAAAAATAATAATAATACAGAAATAAAAAATATTTAAAAAAGACATAATAATCAGAACTACAATATGAAGTCACTCATTACAAATAAAATTGTTATGTTAGACATTTAAATAACATACCAAACAAACAAAGATGTCTTTTTACAGAAGTCATGACCCGGTTACTTAAGATAATCCACAAACCTTGTTGTGAGAAGTTTCATGTAGGAACAATACTAGAAAGAAAATAGTTCCATCATAAAACTGCTTACAACAAGGTTATAAATGCACAACACAAGTGGTAATACAAGTCCCATGATATTCGAGACAAGGCAGACCTAACACAAACACTGAGCAACTCGCTCCCAAACAATCTAGATTGATAAACGGTACTAAGTTAATATTTACTCTTAATTTGAACCTATATGTGATCCAGCATAGAGCACTTAAAACTGATTCATCTGAATGTTTTTTTCCTCTGCAGGAATGCATTTGACGGTGCTTCTGTTTGTATCGGCGCTCTCTGTGGCGACCTTCGCCCTCGACAATGGATTGATGAGGACCCCTCCGATGGGCTGGTTGGCCTGGGAACGATTCCGCTGTGACATTGACTGTGAAAACGACCCCAAGAACTGCATCGGGTAAGAAACATAATATGAATATTACACTGTGTGATCCCAGTCAAAAGTTATTTTACAGCAGGTGTAAATTGTGTTGGGGTAGATTTAGCTAATAGACATATTAATTATTAGGATTAGGAATTACTAAAATAGGATACACATTGTTTTCAGATGTGCATTAAACAATGTACATCTGTAACATATTCTTTAAGAGGTTATTTTAATAATTTAAAGGCCATCAGGTGTCTAAACATTGACTTTGTTTAATTCTGCACGCTTTTTCTTTTTTTGTGAACTGGAAGACTCTCATTTGCTTTTTAAATCTTTTCATTAAAGTACTCTTAAACCGGCCACCACATTCGAAAAAAAACAAAACCCAGAGTGACATTGGTTAAATCCATTTATTAAAGCTGCTATAATCAATGTTTTTATAATAACAAATGATGATGTACAACAATGTTGGTGTGGAAAATGTTGCTGGTAGTGAATTAAAACCACTAATCTGCAGCTTCCCTCTGATTTATGGAGCTTTAAAGTGAGTTTCAGTATTTGCTTTTCAGATTTTTGGCTTTATTCCACCTTCTAATGAGATGTTGTGTCTTTCCTCCAGTGAGAACCTGTTCATCGACATGGCAGACAGACTGGCAGAGGATGGATGGAGGGAACTTGGATATGTGTATGTGAACATAGATGACTGCTGGTCCTCCATGCAGAGAGACAAGGACGGGCGGCTGCAGGCTGACCCTAAAAGGTAATGGTGCGGTCTATACTGTATGCTGACAGAGACACACACCCACACAGAGAGGCTGTTGTTCCTCAGTGCAAACATTAATCTGTCACATCTAATCCTGTAAGTCAATAAAACAGTTAAACAATGTGATAGTCATGCGATCATATGACAAACTAAAAGATTAGTAGTCAGTAGTTTCACTACAGTGTGTGTGGTATACACTTTATTATATGCAGCATCAGCAGAATAGGATATAGACACTGCTGGAATTTAGAAGTGAGAGAGTGATCAAGTCCAAGCACACACAGAAATCACACTGGTTATTATCTTCATCCTTCTATACTGTTCATTTTCTGTCCCTTTACAAGAATCCCCTCATAACAAGTGTCTAAACTACTTTTTAACCACATACCTATTTAGAATATAGAAAAACCCTCTCAGACATTAATAAATTAGTGATTAACTATTTAAGTTAGTTAGTGATTAACTAGAAAAGTGCACTCAGCAGAGTGCTATGAGACTCTCTTATGTAGCACAGCTCTGATAGATCATAACTCCATTCAGAAAACATTTTTTTTTTTTTTTTTTAAGATTATTTTTTTGGCATTTTTATTGATTTATTAGATAGAGACAGATAGAAAGGGGGAGACAGAGGGGAAGACATGCAGCAAAGGGACCTCAGGCCAGATTGGAACCCGGGTCCGCTGCAGCAAGCACACGGCATTCATGGTAAGCGCTCTACCAGTGAGCCACCGGGACGCCCCCAGAAAACATTTTAAAAGTTATTTGCTTGTCGCCGTAGAGACAGACCCGACAAAGCCTGAAAACAATTTTTACACATCTGCATCATGTTGTAGTTATTACGGCATCCCTTTTCTGCTAGTTCTGTGCACCTCCAGATGATATATTTATCCAGACATAATGGATAAATCATAGAAAATCCCCATAACTACTATTTAATTGTAACTACTAATTCAACATTAAAAGGGGAATTATGGTATTTTTCAACTTGGACCCTATTTTACCATGTTTTAGTGTCTACGTGATTGATGGGGACAACATTTTTAAAAATTGTTCCAATACTGAGTTGAGTTCACAGCGCTGTGTGAAGCAGCCATGAAACGAGCTATGATTTAATTACACAGGCCAACTTTGTACTGTCCCTTTGTACGTCCAGGAAAAGTGCTTGTATTTGCCACTGACAGGCTTAGATTATTATTATTATATGAGTGTCTTATAATTTCCAATGATACTGGCCAAATTAGACCTGGAACGGATTTAATGCACAAAAATTTGCAACACCTATACAAAAGTTTGATATTTTTATTTGCGCATTTTGGGTCACTTTAGGGAATGGCATCAAATCACTGGTTAAATGAATGGCTTTTACCATGTTTTCACTGTTGTCAAATGTCAAAAGGGGTCAAATTTAACCCGAGCATAAGACATTTATACGATTTTCTATGTTCTAGAAGCATCACTTGATGCTTATTTGATCATTTAATTCAGAAAAAAGGAGTGTCTGAAACTGTGACTTGATTTAATAAATAGTACATATTTGGAGTATGCATTTCAATATAACATTATAACTGCCCTCCATTTTAGCAAGGCAAAGTTATCTGAGATCTACCAGAATGTTGATAACTGTGACCGCTGTAACAATTCTAATGCAGACTTATCTCATGTTTTCCTCCTGTCCTAAACTACAAAACTTTTGGGCTTCTGTGTTTGTAACTTTGTCTAAAGTTATAGGACGGGACTTGCAATCCTGCATCCATATCGCAGTCTTTGGGGTCCCTGAGGATCACAACTCTCTAACGTCTGTACAGGCTGATATAGTAGCATATGCATCTCTTTTAGCTAATCGCAGAATCTAGCTTGAATGGAAATCTCCTAAGCCCCCATCGTCTGCCATCTGGCTTAAAGACCTGATATTTTTTCTAAAACCTGTGAACATAAAATTCACTCTTAGGTACTCTGTAGACCGTTTTTATAAGATTTGGCAATTCCAGATTAGATTACTTTAATTGCCTTCAAACACTCCTCCTTGCATATAAAGGGACTAGTGTGTACGGACTCACTTGACAGTATTTAGGGGGAAACACTTACTTTTATTCTTATTTACCTACCATTTTTAAAATCTTATTTTCTTAATATGTTTTAAATGAATGTGTGCATATCATTACATACATATATATACTCTCTTTTCCAATAGTGCTTCTATCTCTCTTTTTTTCATTTTTTATTTCTGTGGAGTCAATATCAATGTATGTTGAACTAATGACGAAAGAATTTCAAGGTGGGGAGGGAGGGGATGTTTGTTGAAGAAAAAAGCAAAATGAAGGTAGTGAGACATAGTCAAGTCAAGTAAAGTCAAAGTTTATTTATAGAGCACATTTAAAAACAACCTCAGTTGACCAAAGTGCTGTACAGCTATTAAAATAGAATAAAATCATACACAAATAGTTATAAATAAAAACAATAAAAACAATAAAATACTAAAAAAACAGTAAAACAATAAAATAGTAATAAAAACTCAATCCAAAAACAGATAGAAAAGAAAAATAAAAGGGTTAAAAAAAGTAAAAGAAAGCCAAGGATTCTTGCCTAGCTGGGACTGAACGCCAAGGAGAATAAATAGGTTTTTAATAATGTTTTAAAGTGCTCAACAGACTGTGCAGCTCTGACCTGGAGAGGTAGGCTGTTCCACAGCTTTGGGGCCACCACAGAAAAGGCTCTGTCCCCACGAGTACAGAGTCTGGACCGCGGTACGACCAGGAGCAGCTGTTTAGACGACCTAAGTGCTCTGGAAGTACTATGGGGTTTTAAAAGCTCTGATAAATAAGACGGTGCCAGACCATTCAATCACCTAAAAACAATTAATAAAACCTTAAACTGGATCCTAAAATGTACAGGTAGCCAGTGCAAAGATGCAAACATAGTTTCGACTCTACATTGTGTGACTCATGTTTGTCCTTCAATAAAAATATATATAGTATGTATATATAACATTATAACTGCCCTACTTTCTCACCTTACCTCAGATTCCCAGGAGGCATCCATAAACTGGCACGCTACATGCATGACAGGGGTCTCAAGCTGGGGATCTACGGGGACATGGGGACACACACATGTGGCGGCTACCCCGGCACAACACTGGACAAAATCGAGACGGACGCTCAGACCTTCGCCGACTGGGAAATTGATATGTTTAAATTTGACGGCTGTTATTCTAACGCCTCAGTGCAAGAGGAGGGTAAGGAAAGAGGAAGGGACTTGTACACTGGTTACTGAGATGTTACTGAGTTGATTTGACTCGTGTTCTCCTCTTGGACAGGTTACCCTCGCATGTCAAAGGCTTTAAATGCTACGGGCCGTCCCATTGGCTACTCCTGCAGTTGGCCGGCCTACCAGGGTGGCCTGCCACCTAAGGTATAATATGAAAGTCTCAAAGCTTTTTATCATCCTCCTGAAACTCTATTTCATGGACTATTTTCTTATACTTTTTTTTTCTGAAACTGATTTTTGTTTTTAGGTCAACTACACTCAGTTGGGCGAGATCTGCAACCTGTGGCGCAACTACGGCGACATCCAGGACTCCTGGTCCAGTGTCCTAAGCATCACTGACTGGTTCTTTGAAAACCAAGATGTCCTGATACCTGCAGCTGGACCCGGAAGGTGGAATGACCCTGATATGGTCTGTTGAACTGACATAATCACTGACATTATACTCACATATTTTATAAGTTAGGAAGCTCCATAGTTAGTGTGATTTTGACCTCCGCAGCTGGTTGTTGGTGACTTCGGCCTCAGCATGGAGCAGTCTCGGACTCAGATGGCTCTGTGGGCGATTATGGCCGCTCCTCTTTTCATGTCCAACGACCTGCGCACCATCAGCAGCGAGGCCCGCAACATCCTGCAGAACAAAATGGCCATCAGCATCAACCAGGACGTCCTGGGCATCCAGGGAAGACGCATTTTAAAGGTAACACACTTTTGCATGGATCTCGCAGATGGAAGATGGAAAAATAAACATCATTTAACAGGTTAGAGCTCTGATTTCTCTGTTTAATTCTTTCCTATCCTCTGCCAGGAGAAGAGTGGCATCCAGGTGTTCTGGCGTCCCCTGGCAAACGATGCCAGTGCGTTGGTCTTCTTCAGTCGTCGTACTGACATGCCCTACCGCTACCAGACTTCCCTCAGCAAACTCAACTACACCACCGGCAACTACAAGGTATGTCTTCAAATGTCTTCAAGTTTCAGACAGGCAGCTGTGCATACCGATTGAACATCTGATTAAAAGAAAACTGTACTTGCTTGATGTCAGACAGAATTGTTAAACTCTATTGCCATCTGTAGTCTGGTATTTGCTCTACTCAACAATCACTTCTGCCAGCAAAGCCAGCTAACTTTCTATGTAGCCCAATGGTAACATGAATCGTGATTAAAAAAAATAAATTATGTGCCTCTTCTACACTTTCTAAATACGTACGTACGTACGTACATACGTAATCAGACCAAAATAAACAAACTCTGATAGTCATTTCATGGGGGTTGTGGAGCTGAAAACACTTTATCCGACATTTTAAATCTGCAACAGTAGCGACAGAGTAGGCTAATGTGGAGCCTAAGCATGGGCGAAATCCTTACTCAGACTTTGAGGGGGAATGGGTTTGGAGTGAGTGAGACGGAAGCCATGTTTCCCATTAAAGCTGAATTTAATTTTGAAGGGAAATTCTTGAAATGTCTCCTAAAAAATGCTAAGTAGGGACGTTTCCATCAACTGGTTTCTAGCAAATAAACAAAGCTTCATAAACATACTTTGGACAGAAGAGAAGATGGCAGTGTAATGTATTGCTGTAGGCTAAACCATCAGTAAACAGTAGAATAAGTAGAGATTGCTTGAGAGATAAAAAAAAAAACAATAACCAAAAAGATTTTGATAATCTGACAACTTTGGCCACTCACGAGAGAAAATGGAGAGAAGTTTTCAGGAAATAGATTCAATTGGGAAACTTATAGTTGTTCTTTCATGTCAGCTCGTCTTGACCGGCAGAGCGGAAACAGCTGATCAGTCATGTGAGTTAGAATCTAAAAAGCATTTCCGTCTCCCGTTTACAGATTAACTATTTTTCTAAAAAGACAAAAAACACCTCAAGTGAGTGTAAAAGCTTTAATGAGCATTTTATCATATTCTGTTGTATCCATCAAGCTTTTCTCAAGCGCATCTTTAAAATGTGCATAGAGAATCATACACATACACATAAATCTAACATTATCATGCCTGCCTGTCAGGGATTATAAACTATAATCTCGTAGGAAAAGATTAGTGGGCTAAAAGCTATGTGTGGGCCTAACTATCACAGTATCACAAAGCTGGCTCACTTTTAACCTAAGTCACACTGCATGGCCTGATCTGGAGCAGGTTAACGTCACAGTATCCTATCAAAACATGATAGTCTGACCATGAAGCAATCAGATCACAATAAAACGGATTCCTGACCTTTTAAGTGCAGCACATTCTCAGAATAGTTTGTGAAGCAAAAAGTAGCCTTCTCACTCTTATACTGAAGATATACTGTAGCCACATTTTTCAATTAACCAATCAGAACTTTATTGCAGACTCCAACGTCCAAATAGACATACAATCACATACAGTACATAAAACAAACATACAGTGTAAAAGGTGTTATATCACCTAATATAAAAAAAAAGAAGTGCTTATGCAAATTCAATAAAAAAAGCATCTAATAAATAATAGCAGTAAAAAGTGGCATATAAAAACAGTGCTTATACACTTCCTATAAAAGATAGGAATATATATATATATATATATAATACAAATACCAGTGTTTCCACATATAGGACTGGTATCTCCCAGAACTACACATTGGATTGGTCAACTGTATAATAAGATTATTCTGGGACCCCTGCAGTCTACATATAAACTTATACATCAGTCTTCTCAGGGTGACCTGGAAGTTGTTTATCCCTAAATCACAAAAAAGCTTGCTGGCACTACTAACCCTGGGCTTCTTTTTTTTTTTTTAAGATATTTTTTTGGCCATTTTTCAAGGCTTTTTATTGATAGTGAGACAGATAGAAAGGGGGTGACAGAGGGGAGGACATGCGGCAAAGGGAGCTCAGGCCGGATTCGAACCCGGCTCCGCCGCAGCGAGGAGCAGGATTCTGAGACAGTCATTATATGCAACCTGGAGTTTGTGCAAGCTCTCTCTCTTATACCTCACCCAGAGGGGGGCCGTGTACATGATACATGGAAATTATTTCTAGTTTTTCGAGTGGCAGGAGAATCATTTTTTCTCTTCTCCCCTCCCTCAGATCTATGATGTCTTCACTGAAAAGACCATGGTGCTGAAAGACTCCACTGACTTTGTGGTGTCGGTGAACCCGACGGGTGTGGTCATGTGGTACGTGGGTGCGCCCGCCAAACGTAACTTTCGCCAGTTCTACAGAGGCGGCAGACTCCAGGGATCTGCATACGATGATGAGGACAACACCATTAAAGAGTTCTTCCTCTGATCTCTGACTCACTGAACATAATAATCACATCACTGTTTCTGCCTTGTGGCTCTTGATGAGGCATTAACTGAGAAGGGACAGAGGGCTGATTTCTGTGTTTTACCATGAAGTGCCAACAAACAGCTCTAAATTGTGTTATCTTAAAAGATTGGCACTATCAAGTTCAAGTAATAAATTCACTTTAAACTCGGGGTCAGCCATTTTACATCTGGATATGTCCCTTATCTCAAATTCTTTCATGTCATGATTTTCTCAAATTCTGCACTTGCAGTATCAATATTGATCAAGTAAGTGAAGGGGTCCAAAACTAAGCATATTATTATATTATAATGAGAAAATCAATGATTCTGAAAACATGAGAAGATAACAAAAAAATTGCAATGCTACTTTTTCTGAATATTTACATTGAAATTGTGATTTTTTTCCCAACAAGATTTCTTTTAACCTATCGAGGTCTGGATGTTGCACTGCTCAGGATATTTTTTTTTTTTTTACCTGTTTTTAGGAATTTAAGAGTTTTTAAGAATATGAAATGATTCTGTGAATTATGTGTTCTGTCTTCACTGAATTAAATCTATCTTTTCAATCTGCAAAGGCTTGTGTTTTTATTATATTAACATCATATATAAATCATTTAGGTGAAGAATTGCTCACCTTGATTGATTGGAATCTTTATTTTGAACATGTAACATCAACAAGTTGGGCAGTCCGTGGCCTAGAGGTTAGGTTAGAGTCGCCGGTTCGAATCCTGGTACTGACAGGTTTAGGACTGAAGTACCCTTGAGCAAGGCAAGTAATCTTCTTCTTAATAAAAAACAAAACAAACAAACACAAGTAAATAAACAAACCAGGTAAAGAATAGTGCAAGAAACAGTTAATTCTAATTACATGTTCATGTTCAAAATGAATGGGAAGATATATATATTTGGAGAATTAGGGCCACACATGAAAAAAATATTTGAGTTCTGACTTTATTCTCAGAATTTGAAGTTTCAGAGATTAGAGTCAGAATTCTGACTTTAAAGTAAGAACTCGAATATTTTTTCATGTGTGGCCCTAATCCTCCTCGTATTCTGCATCCCTGCACCTTGTGAAAATATTTGATATATTTGTTTCTTTTTTAACATTGCTTCAACTCCACATTCAACGTGTTCCACAGTTTAACCCAAAAAAACTGATGAAGAAAGAGACTTAAAAGGCTGTTCTGGGATCACATTTGCTCCCCCCAACACCCAGTAATGTATGTATTGAAAAATATTTATAGAGCAAAGAATAAAATGTGAATTTCTCAGTTAGAAACTCGTTTTCCTAATTATACCGACATGACATGAATGCATAACATTTGCAATTTACCTGTCAGTGTCAGTGAAATGTTTGGTGGGCTGGCCCGCTGGTGGGACCTAAACTCTGTTAAGAAAGCTGATGAGGAAAGTCTACATGTCTCCTTTTTTTCTTATACTGTTTTAAATTAATTTAATAACCCGGCCAGTGTGAGAACTTAAGTGGAACATTACCGAATAATTTATTAAATGTCAAGGTATGCGCAAGTCCTTATAACGTTAGCTAGTATGTTAGCCTGTTAGACTCTACACAACAGAGAACAAGCAGGTCCGCATCCCCGGAGCCGACCAGCACTTCACTGCCTGCTTCATCACTTCTAGCACAAGTTTTGCCCATAGACTGTATAAAAGGTTTTTCCTCAAAGGTCATGAACAAGAACTGCGGTAACAGCTTTAAGAGCCCGCTGCGGTCACTGCTGTGGGATTAGCATGCTAAAGCTAGCTGCATTCACAGAGCCTTCCAGCTTGCAGACTTTTTTTTTGTTTAAATTGTTTAAAAGTGACTAAACGCAGGGCATTTTGAACACTTTGGACTTCAAGGAAGGACTTTATCACTCAACCACAGAGGACCATGTGGAGTAAAGGAAGTTAGCCGCTAGATGGAGCAGCAGCAGCTAAAGGTAAAGTGTTTCAAGTAAGCCTTGCGATATTTTGTCGGTTATTGAATACTTTTCATTCTGCCACTTAAAAAACTTTACCATGCTGTGGTGTTGGTATCAGTTTTTCAGCACAACCTCACCTTTATGACCTGTTGGATCAACATTTTGAGCCCAAAAGAAACACAAAAAACAATATAAAATTCCATTTTAAAAATTATATATATTTAAATCACGTTCATCCTCAATGAAGAATTTAAAATCAAGTCAAATATGTAATATCACTTCATATGGAGATAAAAAACTGCTGAGTGCAAATCATGGTGCAAATACATAAAGTGAGTGGAATACATGTGCAAATTAGTTTGTCATAGTCATAAAGTGCATAGATCACATGTGAGTTAAAGTTTCTAAATGTTGAATTTGGTTGCAAATATAATATATAAAAAGGTTAAATGGAGATCACATCTACTTTTTTTACTTTTTTATTCTAAACATATTAAATCTCTTCTTTTTACTATCACCATCAATTAGTGATGTGCTAATGAAGCCTCATGAAGCATTTTCTGTATTCTGACTCCACTAGATGGAGCTCACTGTTCAACAAAGGGCTGAAAACACATTGCTAGAGCCTTTTTCAATGAACCAAGGGCGCCATCTAGTGGGCTCAGAAAATAAAGAAAATGCTTCATGAGTCTTCATTAGCACATTAATACCATCCATCAAAAACAAGATTGTAGTTCAAGCCAATCCTTAAGAGGGAAGCTGACGACTCAACATTGCTTTGATTTTATATTGTGATTTCATGAAGATGTAGACTGAAGAAGAAGTACTGTGCTACTGCTTTTGTGGACTCCAGAGTATTTACAATATCATTAAATGATCGTTCCGGTAATTTTGGTAGTGTGTGCTTTGCAAACCAGGCGTATTGACTGGTTAAATAGTGTAGTAATAGTTTTCACGGAAGATATCTTGTCTTGTCACAATAGGAAAAGCACAGGTGTAATTAATGACGGCTGAATTCCATTTTGTTGATTTAAGGTCCTGTTATTGTGCATGTTTTCTCACTATCACTGGACCACTGAAAGTCAGAATGCCAAAAGAAGAAGAGGAAAAACAATTGCTGCTCATGGACCTGTTCACATATGTGTATGCTTTTTATATGTTCTGCTGTGTGCAACCAGGTCTTCTACGATGGTTCAAACAGTGGAGCTTTCCATTGTAAACACATTTTCCACAAATTTGATTTGATTGATTGATGATTAATTTCGACCTTTGCTACAATTCGTTTTGCTCACAACTACAGTATTTTGTAAATCCACAGGTATTTCCTATGATTTGGATTGTGATTGTTTGTTCCTTGTTTTTTATGCCTTTGGTTTGTTCATTCTGAACTCACTGAACTGAATTAATTGTGCTCTTGTTAATGTAGGCTATAACACTAAACAAAGTGCATTTCACAGAAGTATGAACACTCCTCCTAATGACATATTGTTGTTTCACTGGCGTGCCCTTAACCCAAACACCTAAAAATAAAAGCCCAATAACTGATGGATCCTGTTGACTTTAGTGTCTATGCAGCTGTGTTTTTGTACCACACATCAGCTTATTAGGGTGGGACAAAGATGGTTTCACTTCAGCTTCTAACAGCCTTCCAAGTTCATGATTTGCTAAAAATATAATAAGTGGTTACTCACTTTTAGTTTTCAGTTCTCAGTTGCTAAGGAAGTCTAATTTTGTGGTGGTTTTAACTTGTGGTTCTGTATGAGACTTGTTATTATTAATCGGCATACAATTACAGATCATTTCTGTGTTTGTTTTACTGTGGGAATTATAAACTACTAATTTTATGCTTTACTTTTTAGGTTTAGTGTACTAAATGTATGTGCACTGGCAGATTTGTTGTGGATTTATGGAGATAATTATGAAAACTTCTTTGCAGATTGGCTGATTATGTATTTTTCTGGAAAATAAATATTATGATTTTGTATGCAAAGTGAAATGAAGCTTAACTCAGATTATTTTGCATAAATTACAGAAAAAAAGACTTATAGAGAGGAAACTGAGCCAACATGCACACATCCATCAGCCAGTAGAGGTCAGCGCTGCTCTTCAGCCTGGGTGGACGTGGCAGCATGGCCCTTCTGCTCACATCCACTGCCAAAAAATGCACCTGCTGAAGAGCACAAGGACAGTCAGCCGATTCGGCTCAGTCCTTTATCTCTTTGTTATGATTTGCTCTCCTCTGACATCACCGTCTCCCATTTTCACATGGTAAAACAATGTATAAACTCTTTTCATACTTTATTTTGTCCTTCATTCCTCTCCTCTCTGTTATCCACCAGCTATTATTTCTTCATTGTATTCATTCTGCGTCCCCATCTTCATTCCTCCTTTCTGACCTTGGCCTTAAAGCCCCATGTTTACACACTGTCTCAAGATGGAGCAGTCACCTGACTGTGTGCATTGGCAAGCATACTACTACATGTGCGTATGTATGACATTAGCAAACTTGCTTTGTGTGAAACACTCACATAACCTTGTAGGTCATTTGAGGCTACATCAGCTGTGTGTGTGTGTGTGTGTGTGTGTGTGTGTGTGTGGGAAAGATTATCTTAGCCTTCCTTTCTTTCCCTTTCAGTCGTCTCAGATATCCGTTGGCTGGCCGAACACGACCCATCTTTCACTGTCAAGGTCCCCGCCGGTTGGGAACATGACGTGGGAGAGAAGTGAGGGAGTTTTGATAGAGAGCGAGAAGTGCGAGAAGGATTGAAGCAAATGAGGAAGGGGTGGGTGGTGGGCGACGAACAAAAGTCTATTAGAAGGTGCAAATGAGCAAAAGAAGGGGGAGCGTGAGAGATGAGAGAAAGCGACGAAACCAGTAAGGGAGGGGGGTGAGGCGAGGAGTGAGAGCGTTCCTGCCGATGCTCACGTAGGCCCACAGCTGCAGAGAGGCGCAGTTGCCACTCTCGTCTTTGTCCCCCCCCCTCCTCCCTCCCAACCGACACCAACACCGGCACCCCCGATTCACGTCAGGGGGTTGATTCCCCCCTCCTTTGGGCCAACACACACGTTGTTGTTGTCACGCTGCTGGTCACACTCTCTGCCTCGCGCCTCTAAAATCCAAGCCAGAGGAAGAGGCCACTGGGGTGAAGAGGATGCACACAGGATTTTGCATATAGGTCAGAATATAAGCATGGTCTCAAAGGAGGCCACACACGCTCGAAACCTCTAAGGTGCTGCCACAGAAAAAGAAAAGGAACTGAGCTGTGTCTTCTCTGTGTCTGCTTTGGTATCTAAAAAGCCACAAAAAAAACTTTAATTAAATACAAAACACTTCTTTCATGCGGATACATATGAGTCTGTGAGCATGTTAGTGGTACAATTCCTCGAATGCATAGACACACACAAACACTGGCACTGTGCTCTTTAGCTCATCTTCATTGACATCATCACACCCTCCTGGTGCTGCCTGTCTGGTTGCTGAGTCATGACTTCACAATTCTAAGGTCTGATCCAAAGCAGAAGGCGTGTCATACACCATTATCTCACCCTGTTGTAACGTCATCATCCGGTTTGGCACCCTCCCAGTCTTTGGCTGATTATTCATTCATTTTTACAGACTTTATATAGAATGAATCTGCACTTCTAAAAACAAAAGAATGTGACAACAAAGGCAAAGTGTATTTTCAGGTCTCTCTAGCTCTAACTAAGCTCTAACTAAGTGACAAACACTGCCTTAAACCTACATTCTTTCAAATGGCCACCAACTCCTTTCAACTCCACTTGTTGCAAAAATGAGTGATTTTATAGAGGGATACACCTAAACATTTCCCTAATAACTGTATGGTCCTAATTGCTAGTTTAAAGTTTTTTTCAATACAACATGATGTTCATTTGTAAATTAAGGTACAATTTAAAGTAAAAAAAAAAAAAAAAAGACGTTAAAACAGGGTTTGCTTTAAGGCGGGGCTACCTTATGATTGACTAGTCACAACCACAGCAAATTTTTCGTGTTTTATAGAACTTACTCTATCACAGTGTTTAAATAAAGGACATAAAAGAGTTTGAGAAAGTTTATTTTAGCATTTTAATCACCTAATAATGTCTTGATCAGCATTTGGTTGTACTAGCTTATAACTTATAAACTTCACCTTCTCATCCACATAAGGTCACTTTTGACTCCAAAACACCAAGACAGCTTTTTTAATAAGAATAAATAAAAAGTGGCTTTTTCAAAATAGAGACGTATCTTAAAGATTATATGTATTGATATTTTTACTTTGCATCGGTGACACTGGATGGTCACACCCCTACCTGATAACCAAAGTGCAGGTACTGCAGTTTGGTTTTAAAGCTGTTTTCCAGTGCATATTAATTTTGGTTTTGCAGGGCTGAACTTATTACTGCAAAGTCTGAATAGTGTGATACTTTGCCGTTCTAACCAATGTAAGTGGAAACAAAATTCAGACAATCCTGCTTTTTGTCTTGCACATGACTGTTAAGAAGTCACTTTGTAGTTGGCATTAAGTCGACATTCTTTCCTCGTGTAGATTTCCTCCAGCGATGTGGCCTGGACAGCCAGGTTTTATATTAAGCAAGCATGGAACCTCTGCAAGGTATTACTTAACAGCCACTCATCTGATGCGTCCTGCTCTTGCTTCTCTCAGTGCACCTTTGACGTCTTTTCCCTCCTACTTTTACTTGGTCATGCATTAGCCAAAGACCAGACACCTCCTCCTCTGGCCACAAAGTCTTACATTACACACTTCTCTCTTCTGTTGGACCCTGTGACCCATAAAGCAAGGGAGAGTGTTCTTGCTGCAGGCTCACTGTGTGATTTCTCCTTTAATTCAAAAGTACTGGGGCATTAAATTAATTTGGGTTTGGACTCTGGACGTCTGGTGGAGGTTGTTCTGTTCTGTTCTGCACTTTAGGCTATTAGAGCAGAGGATGTCCTGCTGGCTGTATGGAGATGCTGTTGTTTCAGCTGGAGTTGTATGCTCGTGTGTTAGCAATTCATGTATAACCATGGGATTGGAAAGATGTGTGCATGATGGCAAAACTGTGTCATGTCTGAAAGGATCCGTTTGCCGATTCGTCTCATTACTGTTTGAAGCTTACATGACGTCAGTGCAAAATAATTTTAATGAGTTTATCCCTTCAGATTTCGCCATGTGTAACCACCGAACGTCATGTGAAATACTTCTGTGGTTGTGATCTTTTTATGAATGAATGTCTGGATTTGACCACCAGTGGCTGCTGTCGACTCAGTATAACGGACTCGCCTGGTAACTGTTTCCACAACGCTGCTGTGTACGAGGCAGGCTGCACGTTGCCGAGGCGTTGGGTTCGCATGGCAACTGGCCAGGCTGTCAGCTGCCTGCTCACTGGCAGCCTGTGTGGGTCAAAGTCAGAGGCTGCAGCCAATACTGCTCTCTCTTGCTCTCTTGCTTCCTCTCTCTCTCGCTCCTTCTCTCTCTCTCTCTCTCATACACACTCCGACAACACAAACAGACACTTTGACGACACACACACTCTGCCTTTCACGATATCTCTCTTCTCTGTCTCTCCTGAGTTTGCTCACACATTCACACACGCTTAACCTGTGCTCTTTTTCTGCTGTACACACAAATCCTTTTATATTCTGAACCCAACAGGGAACTGTGACCATATTTACCTTCCTGCAGACTTACAGTACATCTGCAAGAGTGTGTGTGGTCACCCGATTCCCTCAACTGTATTCCTCTGTTCCACTGTATTCCCTGTCTTGAGGTTTTTTTTCTGTGTCAGATCCCAAATCCTTTCTGGGCAGCAGAACAAAACCCCATCTTCCCTTTCACTGGCTGGAGCAGAGCTCAGCCAAGACAGCAGCAGGATTTGGCCCGAATGGGCTTCAAGGAGAATGGTTGGAAAGGACTGGAAAGAGCAGGTGGAGTTCTTTGGCAAGTGTGTTTTGCGGGTATGCATGTGTGGTTGTGTTTGTGCGCGCGCATGGAGCAAGGGTCACATTAATAGAAACCTGTCAGATTTCCAGCAGATATTTGATATGCATTCACAGAGCAACAACTTGGAAGGTAACGTGATGCCATTGGAGCCGCTGTTGATAATGCATCTATTTTTGGGTGAAGCCCTATAATGAAACACAGCATGATGCTGTAGAAACTTTGACTGACATTAGTTTGCAAAAACGAGTCATGTGTGGGGGCGGCCCATAAAAATAGAGACGTGATCGGTCAACAATGCTTTTCCTAACCTTTGGTAGGCCGCGTGAATAACCTTGTGCATGATTTTCTCTGCTATTATTGGTTGTGTCTATCAGCATCTCTAATTCTGTGTGTCTGGAGTCCTCTGTTTACTGGTCACATTGATTGTCATCTCTGCGCTTGTCAGACTATCTGCCACGACACCACTTTCGCCTGTCTGTCAATCTGTCATCTGTTCATACATACATAGCGGTGTCATTAACTGTGTCTGATTTTAAGTAAAGGTGCACTGGAGACAAGGTCATAGCCTGTCAATTATATTTTCATGTATACCAATAAAATCACCACAGTTCAATGTCTGTGCTTGTCAGCGAAGTAAGACCCTGCAATGTCAAAGTCCTGCTCAACCAAAGTGGCTGTTTCACTAAATTATTAGTCATACTAGCATGCTAAAAATTTGTACAAACTTTCATGGGTCTCAGATAATGAATGGTAATAACTATGTGAGTAATACCTCTAGCATTATGAGGTCCACAAAATACCTGCAAAACAAATTATTCCCATCAACTATTGTTCAGTGCTTATTACAATGTAAGCATGATAGAGGCAAGCGTGGAACTGTGATAGGATGCTACTTCTGGAATAAGACTTTGTGGCAACAGTTTGGGGAAGGCCCTTTTCTGTTCCAACATGACTGTGCCCCAATGCACAAAGAAAGGCCCATAAAGACATGGTTTGATGAGTTGGGTGTGGAAGAACTTGACTGGCCCACACAGAGTCCTGACCTCAACCCCATCAAGCACCTTTGGGATTAACTGGAACGGAGATTGCGAGCCAGGCCTTCTCGTCCAACATCAGTGCCTAACCTCATAACTGCTCTACAGAATGAATGGGTACGAATTCCAACAGAAACACAGAAATCTTGTGGAAAGCCTTCCAAGAAGAGTGGAAGTTGTTATAGCTGCAAAGGGGGACGCACTCCATATTAAAGTTTATGTATTTCAATACAATATCATTAAAGTCCCTGTTGGTATAATGGTAAGGTGTCCGAATACTTTTGTCCATATAGTGTAGCCACACCTCAGTCTACATCCCACACATTCTTTTATGTCCCCAACCTAACAGTTTTCCTTCTAGTAGTTACATTACTTTATTTTTACAACAAACTCTCTTTCCCTAAGCCCAAGTAGTTTTAGTCTTGTTTGTTGCTTAAATATAACCGGTGAGAGTTTCACAACATTAACCTGTTTAAGATAGTGACTGTTATGTTTAGTTGCCTTTATCTCCTGCCATGCGTTAGGGGTGCTAATTTAGGAAATGGTCCTGAGGGTCATATTAGAGGGTATGAACAAAACGACCTATGTGGTTATATGGGTTGGACAACTTGCCGGACTAAACATTACACCTGCTTAACATCAGCATGTCGGGATACTAATTTACCTGTGATCAGCTTCTAGAGCTGTTAGCATCATAGACTGGACTGTAAAATATATAGAAAGTGGATGAAGCAACCAAGATGACAGCCAAAATGTCAAACTTGAGATTTCAAAATGGTAGTCAAACAACGAAGAGGTGTCACTGTGGTTATGTGCACTTCTTTTGAACAGTCTGTGGTTAGCACCCCTGTAGACTCTTTGCATCCATTCATTGATTGATTGTGGTTTTTAATATTTCATAGTGACAACCGCTTCGACTCAATGACTGAATTCCCTTTAGTGGAAAAGTTAGTATTGTATGGAACATTGGAAAATGAAGATTCTTTTGTTAATTATTGAAAAAACATAAACATTTTTATGGTGCACTCTAGAAAAAAATGTTCCACATTCAAGTCACTGTTTAATCAACTTTTTATCGTTTCCAGTAAAATCTTAACAGCTTCACAGCATTCATTAGTTAAAAGGACAAAATATTCTTTATACTGGAACACCACGTTAATTTGAATTGCATTAGAGACCGTGAAGTCCTTATTATGTTACTCTGCCTGGCAACAGGTCTTACACAAATAAACAGCTATAAAACAATTATCTTGGATATCCTGTTCTTTTGGATACATCACAGTCTGTCTTTTACTCTCTGTCCCCCACCGCTCTCTCATCGACCTATTTTTTTCTGAGGTGATTGTGTTTCTTATGTAAAAACTTTGTGTCAGGTAGGTCATTCACAGCTTGTGAAGACTGTGCTGCCTGCCCCCACCCGCCAGGTCCTTAAATCCATGTCATTTGGCTCGCTGTTGGTTGGAAAAGATCAAACAACATATGTGGGGCTGACCTTCAGCCCAGCGTCCCAGACGCCTGCTGCGTATATCTCAGCAAGCATAGTGCGTCTAAACATTAACTCTGGAGACCGGGCACAGTTTAGTCTAATGGAGCAGGTCCGAGTGTGTGTGTTCTTGCATGTCTGGTCTTATTCGCCTGTTGTGTAAGTCTATATAAGATGTCTTTACATTTTTATGTTTTGCAGTCAGAGTAAAGAGACAGAAACAGGAAGAAGAAGATGTTGCTGCCTGATATCCATAATCTCTGTCACGATCACTTACTTGCAGAGTTGATGAGAAACAGAGTTCAGGGTGCAGAAAGCACCTGCTGTACTGACACAGTCCGACCAGAGTCCTTTTGGCACTACTGGGGCTGATAGGCACTTACATCAGGGAGCCCACCCATGCAACGTATTCTCATGAACAGGCTTGAATTATTTCTCAATGAAACTTTTTTATTACCAATCGTTTATCGTACAAAACATGACGTAATGAACATGGTTTTCAACACATTGCAGACACATGATGATCGCAACACATTGTAAAGACACAACAACAACGATCGCTGTTTTAGACATGTTGATGTTGTTAACCTATTAGAATTAGGCACAAAAACACTTGGTTAAAGTTAGGCATTAAAACCATGTTCTTTGGGTTAGGAAAAAATAACAGGTTGGATTAAAAAAACATGACTTCCAACAACGGGACCCGTACACCGCTCTCCTGGTCAGAAGTCCTGGGTTCATTTGGGCCTCCCGCCCTCTTGACACTGGACTTGCATGTCTTTTTAAAAATTATGTTACTTTATCATTTACAACATTTTGTGAGGTGCCTATGATTTCCGGTGCATTTATTTTCTTAGAAAATAAGGGGGCAAAATGTCAGGGGCCACCTTGGCCTTCACCAGCAAAATGTGACTCAAAGAGACACATGCTGGCCAGGGAGAGACTCAAGATGACAACAAAGAAACCTCAAACAACTACAAAGAGACACAGAGAGGCTCACAATGACTATAAAAAATGGCAAACAACCACAAACACACACAAGCAACTACAACTAAAACTCCCGTTGTCTCATAATCTGCTTGTGAACCCACCTGTGCTGTCCCGCTCACACCCATTTGCTGCCACCTGCAGCACTGGGGCATTTTCTACCAGTCAGTGTGGTTCACAGTCTTGGAGCTGGCGCGAGCAGCTGTTCTTCCAGTCCATTATGAGCACAGTTGAGGCTTTGTGTCTGGTGAAGAAAAGAGCTACTTGTCAAAACTGTGACGTAAAAGTCTCCTGCCCCGTGTCACAGTGTCAGGAGAGATTTTGGGTCAAGTCGTAGTTATGTGTGAACATTGTCACGTACGGCATTGTAAATGACTCACTGTAACACCATGGCACAGAGGTACACATCAGATTTGCTTTATCTCGCTGCCTTTCATTATTGGTCATTGACTGCTGCTTGGCAGAAGAAGTGGCAGTACACTGATGAATAATCTGCAGGACTGTTACACTTTATCAAGGCAGCACCTGCACTCTGGTACTCTGGTTCAATTATTTCCATAACCTGCCTGCAACCTCAGATCAAAATTGTAGGCCAGGTCATGCAGGAAATACAAGTATCTTTAAGTTAACACGATTCATGCTAAAAAAATTTTCTTAAAAAAAGAAGATGTTTTTATATTTTCATATAATCATATAAATTTAACTAAGTGTATGCATTGATGTGACCTCCAAGGTCATTTGTATTTGCCCCATGACCACTGGGGGGCGGTAAGGTATTGCCTGACCCATGACGGGGGATCTGATGCCCAATAACTCAGGTGCCTACCCCTCAGAACCCACAGAGCGACACGTCCACTGACTGAATGACCCAAATCTTCATGAATGAATGGCATTTGGAGTTTTAGCCAACCTTGTCTCCAATGCCCTGCAGCTATGACTCACACTGGAAATGCAATCTGTTAAACTATAGCACTATTTTGATATTTTTTCCACTCCTGTTGGAAAAAGTCAGGGTAATCAAACCTGTATGGTGGTGTGTGTGAAATGTTTCTTGGAAAGTCAACAGTCTCTGGTCAGAGGGAATGTTAGGTCAAACACACAAATGGGAAAAGAGTGGCAGAGTAAAAACAAATGAAAGGCAGAGATTTCGAGAACTAGAGGACATCATGTACAGATCTTGGTCTTCATCCTAGAAGTCCATAAATCACTTGTAGTTGAACCTCTGATCCTGTTGCAACACATGGACCCCTCTTTAACTTCCACTGGTTGCTGTTCAGTCCAGCAACAAAGAGAGAGACATTTTTTCCTCAAAGGAAATCTCTGATAAGCCCTAATCTCTCACCTTGATATTTTATGCCACACAACAGTCCATTCTCACCCCCTCCAGCCCTTTGAAGTCCTGAAAAGCAGCCTTTGTTTATTTCAGAGTGGGGTGGGAAAAGAAATCTGCTGATCTGCCACTCATGTGAACGCTATGGAAATTTGGGACATGGGAATTTGAGTTTGAGAATGTCCTTTAAAGGGAATAATAGTTTGGAAATGTTAGACTTTCATGAATGTGATTTGCGGTGGCATGAATGGAAATATTGTTGTGGTAGGATTTATTGTGGTTATGTGTGGGACTGAGGGAGGGAAAATATGATAGATTTATGTTTTATCTGATGCTGAGTTTCATGCTGATATGGTCTGCTTGCTGTGTATGTATGAATATAAACACAGAGACATGCATGTGAGCTTATAGTATGTACATACATTCATGTAAAAAAAGTTTTGCTTTCAACACCTATTGAAAATACGGCAGCAACAAGACAAGACTACCTTTGTTATTAGCCAGTGTCAAATATTTAACTTTGTCATTACAGCCACCTGTCTCTCACAGTCCCTCACACACACACACACACACACACACACACATACACGTCCCACTTGTGAGAGGACACTGCATTGAGTTAAACTACTTCCTAAGAGACTTTGGTTTTGGCTTTTTGACAACATTGTTTATATTAAAAAAAAAACATGTCAGACTTTATCAGGAATAGGCCGATAAAGCCTTTGGTTTATTTCCATCTATGTTTCTGGAATTTTTACACCATTCATCAAATTTTATCAAGACTGAGACAAGTAGTCAACGTCTGATGAATGAAAGAAGTCCCGATTCAGTTAAAATAGTCTGTCTGTATGTTTGTCCTTCGTTATTCTCAACAACCTCGCCAAGTGTGATGTACGACTGAAGACCAAAGGAAGTGTATTGTCCAATGCAACCTTTTTATAGATCTATGGGACATATGTAATTTGTTATGCACACATTGTGTAGTGTGTTGAGAGGGGACCCCTATTACCTATTACATCGCCGAACGGCATGATGGGTACACCTCGCTCTCTGTTACTTGTAAATTCAAGAACAGATGAAGAAAGAGGGACTGGAGAGACGAATGTGTAACAATGTAGCAAACTCAAACATTTCTAGTATGAGCGATTTAACTTTCAGAACACTTTTCTTCCAGGAAATAGCCTGGTTGCAAATAGCTAGCTGTTACCAAATGAGACGTATACTTTAGCATTGCCAGGTTCAACAATGGCAGATGTATTGCTCAGGACCAAGGAAGCGCAGTGTCAACTTTAAAGTTGTGTGGATCAGCGGTTTTTGAGGAAGTTGCGAACAGCAATACCGAAGGCCAAGCAGTCACCTGTTCCACACTGGCATGTTTTGAATGGGCACTGCACTAGTTAAAATATATTATAAACACATGAGCAATGAATAAATCATTTTCAGAAAGCAAACACAATAAAAAGTATCAAAGCCACACAAAAAAGAATGAAAACATTTGGAAACAAGTTTAAGATTCATATTTCAAGGTAGATTATAGGCATCATACCAAAATCTCCACTTTCTTGAAAGAAATAATAAGTAGTAGTGACTTTATGTCTTCCTAATTGAAAGGAGGAAGCTGAAATTAATTCCATGCAAAGTATACAGGAAGGAATTTTTACCTGACCTCCTAAATATTTGAATGTACTACTTTGGGTCAGCTCAGTCCTGCACTGGCATCCAGTGAAGCTGCATTAACTGACATCTTCCAATATGACTCTCCCTAACTTCTTTTGTGGTACTTGAAGTTTCTGTTTTAGAGCTTTCCTAAATCCCAGTACAATGAACCGACCACATAGCCAAAATAACATTGGATCAGGCACAAGGCAATGGTTTCTGTCCAATACAGACATATAGTTCTTGCATTAACCTTGCCCAGTACTAATCTTTAACTTAGGCATGCCCGCTTTATGCTTAACCCCAACCCTTACCTTAAGAGTAATTAACACCAAAAACCAAGCGTCAACCCCAGAGCTTCGTGGTTTTCCCTATGGGGACCAACTGTTTGTCCCAAAAAAGAAGATAAGTCCACATAATGTTGTCTAGACTTGTCATGTTGTCTAGAGTATTTTGTAGATTGTACTTACAAGAATTGGCACTTACCACATATAACCTGCCATTACTGTAGTAAAAAGCTGGAGCTAAGTACATGAAACATAAACAGACACTGTACAATGAAAAGCAACTCATGTGCATGACATTTTAATATTTACTTCCATCAACCTCCCACTGAGGCAGCGATACATCATAATCTAGTTACAGTAGCGATGACGTTGATGATGACCACTGAACTTTATAGCCTGCTCCAACTCCATTACTGAAAACCTGGTGGATATTTTAGACAGCATCTCTCACCACTGCAGAATGTAGATAAACACATACCATTTAAGTTCCCTGTCATAATCTTACAGTCAACAAAACCTTCCCTGGCAACACTGCCCTGCCAGTTTACAATGCTAAGTCACAATTACCGTACCGCTAATTACTGGGCTACCTCTGTGTATGTATGTGTGTCACAGTATGCGTGTGAGTGCACATATCTGTGTTTCTGCTTGTCCATGCCACTGTCTGCAGGAGAAAGTGGGTTGAGGATGTGGGTTGGGGTAGGTGGAATCCCTTAACTGCATGACTGCATGGTTCTCCTCGAGCTATGAAATGTATTTGAACCAGAATGGTTAAAAATAGTAAGCAAGCTTCTGCATTTAAATGAAAAAGATTGAGACACATTTTTATAATGGAAAGGAAACCTGAATACAAGGTGAGGAAATGACAGGAAGGTTTAAACATGCCATACAGCTGACTCTAGCCCTCTTTCGAAGAAAAAGCTAACTTGCTCTCACTCCATTTCCACTGCCACAACCAAGAGTTATATTTGGCCTGTGTTGCTTTGCTCTGCCTTTTTGTAACTGGCTTTTTCCTCCTGTCTCGCCAAGAGATGGAGAAGGAAACAGGAGTCTTGCAGCCAAATAGCAGCTGTGTGAGGCTGCACTTACCACAGTGGTGATTGGAGCTTAATGCTAATGTCAACGTGCTAACATTCACAGAGACAGTGCTAACATGCTGATGGCTAGCAGGTATTATGTTTATCATCTTAGTTTAGCATGCTCACATTTGCGGATCAGTACTAAACACAAAGTACAGCTGAAGCTAATGGGAATTTCATTTGTTTTGTACATAGACTGTATAAAAGAGGAGATGGCATTTTGGCTATTGCCAGAGCTGGTAAAGCTGAGGACACACTACAATATGTTTTGCCCGATTTTTACCCACAATTCCCAATTGGGCATGGCTAGTTGGCACAAAAATCTGTTTTTGTGTGAGGGGAACAGACCCGATTTGACCTCAGTCGCAGCCAATCAAACATGTTTGATTTTTTTTGCCGAATATTGACGTAATCTGGTAGTGTGAACTGATTACCTACCCAAAAGCAAATACGTGTTGCCAACAGACAAATTATGTAGTCTGTGATCCCTTATCAGGCGCAGTTGTTAGTTTGCGATCCCCAGTCTTTCAGTCGTCATACAATAGTCTGCTGAAACTAGTCATGTAGTGTGTACTTCAAGTCTTTTCAAAATCTGATCTCAAATATTTCAAAAGGCTGTGAATATGTAGTGTTTCCACAGCTTAGGGCACAAGGTTTGGTTTTAACTAAGAATTTGACACTACCCGAATTTGCATAGCAAATGCTAAGTTACCAGCTATAGGTAGCTAGGCTGGGTAGCAAGTGGCATCCACAATTCACCATGATCTAATTTACCATGATCTTAATCGCGATATAATAATACATTTATTTATAGAGCGCTTTATATACAATCTGTTGTCCGGATATACTGACTGCACTAGATTGACCTTTGCCCCCAGAGGATAAATTGTTGTCAAACCGATAGCTGATTGATTGCCACCGTAATATTAACTGAAATGCTTATTTTGGCAAACAAAAAACATGCTAAAAGTAAAATGTACTTCATGAAAAAAATTAACAACTGACTCCTTGACTGACTTCTGCATTGGATTCACTTTTCAGAACTGGAGGCTATGTCCACTGTTATCTATGTTTTTTGCAGGTATTTAGTTATATAACAAAGTATGAGACTAATTGAGATGTTAAGCTGGTGCTAGATGAAAAGTCATGTGATCACTAAAGTTATTACAACTAATCCCATAAATGGTCTAACTGGTTATAGTTGATTAGATATTTCAAAACATTGACTTTTCAGGCTCGATGTACGTCTAATTCTATGGTCTAATTCAACCCACGGTTTCATAATTAAAAATGACATGAATTTAGATAAAAGGTTGCAGGTAGACCAGTAATGGAGAGAATGGAGAGAGTGAGAACACAGAGGGCAAGAGAAGGATGGATAAACTCAATTATTGCTAAACGAGTGCATGCTGATGGATACATTACTTAATGATCAATGAATCGATAAGGAACAGAGCAAAAGCAGACAATGACAGGGCAAAATAAAAATAAAGAGAGCAGCACTACAGAGAAGTCCTTGCAGGAAGTGTGTTAATGGATACAGGAACTATGGGGTGACTCAGCCAAAAATAAAACCAGTGTTTTCAGGTCATCATTAAGAGGAAAAGGAAGACAAACGAAAAAAGAGAAAAGCAGAGTAATGATGACCATATCAGATAATGTTCCTGCTGTTGTCTCCATATTCACCTTGACCTTTTACTGTATATTCCCTCCTAATGTTGCCACTCCCAGTGACATTCTGTGGCACACACTTACCGAGCCAAAGCTATAAATTCTGCATGTTTCTTTCTTTTTTTAAATCTTGCTCCTGAGCCAAGGAAAAAATGTAAATTAAAATGTTTGCATCTGCAAGCATGGGTATTGCACGCCATAACTGCTTCAGACTTGTCACAATAAAATGCACAGTGGATATGCTGTACACACTTCAACATATATTACAGACATGCATACAGTCACTCACACATATGCACCAGAGGCTGTTGATGGCTGGCGTAGTTGAGAGAGTTGACACTATCGTCACTTGCCAAGAAACTTCTGGCTCTCCCTGTGCTGCTTTCTTCTGAAACCCGAGAAGCAACATTGACATTATCTATGTGCAGAGGTGTTGCGGGGGAGTGATAGGGGGGTTCCCGAAAAACCAATGCTGTAACACGTGTCCAACATAAGACTGTAGATGAACCTTTGTGCATCTGTTTGATACTCCTAGATGCACTGATTCATTCTTTTACTGACAGAAACCATGGGGGTCCTCTCAAGTTTTACTTTATGGTGGGGTCGATAAACTACAAGACCTGTAGGTCATCCACCTCGGCCTCCCTGGTTTGTAGCTGTGTGGTCAAGCTGCCAATTGGGAACACATGCCATTCCAAAGAACTCTGCGGGACTTGGGGATCTGGTGACAGCAGCTCTTGGCTTACAGATAGTCGATGCTAAAATGAGATACACTTAGGGGCAGGCGAGTGGAGGAGGGTGGCAAAGCAGGAGAGGGGGAGGAATGGGAGGTATTGGAGAGAGAGATAGTGGGCCCAGGAAAGAGAAGGAGTGTAATGTGTGGTGTGATGACCACGTGTCAATGAGTTCATGTTTATCCCGACTTACTTCACTCCTTGGTGAAAGGCCGACTTCTACCATGTCCTTTTCCGGGTATGTCAAATGGAAACGTCCACTCAGCCTGAGCAAAAAGGAGTAACAGTACTATTTTAGTAAGCTAATCAATTTGGTTGTGAATAATGTGAATGCTAGTGCTACCCGATTCAATGTTAGCTGTGCAAAGAAGAAAGGTACTGCCCTGGATGCCAATTTAGTTTGGATCCTAAAATGACACAGTTACAAAACAAATCTAAGTGAACGAGGCGGTGTAGAACAGCAACTCCCGTGTTCTGTGAGGTAAAAGTAATGTTTTTGTCATAGTAACTGCTTCAGTTCTCCATCAAAAAGAGCTGTCAGTTGTAGGGATGGGCGTTTGGAATAAACCTGCCAACTCGATTATCTATAATGTTAACGATCAATTAATCGATTAATCGCTGCATGCATACATGAGCAAAGTACAAGATATATATACAGTACTATGCAAAAGCCTGTTTTGATACCGGACACTTGTATTTTGAAAGGACAAAAAGAGACTTGATCCTGTCAATCATAAAAACTAACTCAACTGAGATTACCGTCAAGGAGCTCAGTGTTTTATGTTTTAGCCCCCGAAGAGGCATGATGTTAGTTTTCACAGTAATCTTGCATATTTAAATATGATTTGTATTTAAATAAGTTTTGTATCAAGTTAAACCTAGTAATTCATGCTAGCAAGGTTTGATACAGTTAGCTAGTTTTGCTCAAATTAATACTCTTATATTGCTGTGTGTTTTATAATTGTTATTGCAACTTAAGTTTGCAAACTGTAGCTTTATCCAACTTAATTCGCACCTCAGTTCTCTGGTCTATCGCTGCCTGGATCAGTCAGTTTAATCAGTTATGGTGTAACTCTCGGTCTCGGATAGGTGGCGTCCGCAGTGGGACATTTCTTAGCTTCTGTGCCTGTACACTGCCTGTGGTTGAGAATATCTATCTATTATGTAGAAGACTGCATTAGGTCACGTGGGCTTGGGTAAACAGAGTTTTGATGCTAAAACGCACGTACTTCAACCAAAGTGTGAATGTTACTTCTCCTATTGAGAAGCTACAGATTGATATAAAAACCTCATTATAAAAATAACAAGACCCACCCTTGAATTAAGGAGGTTTCTTGCTTTATGAAATCCTCTGCCATGTTACCTTTTCCATATTATCTCTCCAGCATATAATGAGTTAAGATTAGGCTACTGGCTTTCATCTCCACTTGATTTAACATTGTTTATACAGCCTGTGTACACAGTGCAGGAAGTGAAATCCCATTAGGGCTCGTCTTGATTGTTGTGTCTTATCACTGAAAATGCCCAGTAGGTACACCTCACTGCACAAGGGTAAAGCATATATGTACACTCCCTTAGGTTGAAATGAAGAGGAGCTGACATATTGAATAAAGAACATTCACTTTAATGAATACTGCAGGATTAGATGATTCACTCCCCGGCAGGAGTTTATATTTGAGCCGATGTTTCATTCCTTTCTAACTTTTCCGTGAATTTGATAAATATTTGATTTGGTCTTGGAAACTTGTGTGAGTGTGTGTATGTGTATGCTCAGTGTGTGTGTGTGTGTGTGTGTGTGTGTGTGTGTGTGTGTACTCTTATCTGTCTGTCCTTGAGCCTGCAGACAAACTTGGGTAAGCTTGCAACAGGCAGTATAGAAGCAGGCAGTCATGCTTAGTAGGAAATCAACAGTATTTCCTTCATATTTCTTCAAGCTATGTCCAGGAAAAAGTGTGTCAGACAGACAAATCTAGCAGGCTGTCACAGTGAAGAACCACAACAGCTGTGTGCCAAGGAACTGTTATATTGCAATATCAACAAGTACTCTGAAAACACCATCAACGTAGACTGACACTACAGGCAAAAGCATTTAATTTACATGCACTGGTCAATTTGAGATTTTGGGGTATTTTGCCTCAATAACATCTTCTTTTAGTGGAGAGAAATCATCCAAAACACACATTTAAGTGTTTTTTGGGGGGGTTTCTTTTAGGGATGTTCATTTCAGGCAAAAGTACTGTTCAATAATCGACTAATCGATTAATATTCGAATATTGATAATAACACCTTGAAGGCTGTTTTCTCAGAATTTTTTTTATGTTTCATACTTTAAGCTGTAAATCTTTCATCGTTTCAGAGGCGCTTACATACACTTAACTCTCCTAGTCTCATTCCTATAAATATTCTGAAGGGGTTTTATCATCATGCATAGCCAACATGGACAATATTTTGTTAGTAAGGCCATGGCGGAATTTTGTTTTTACAGTATTTTCTGATATATATACGTGATATCTTGTGATAAAAAGATATATCCAAAATTATTCCCTGTAAAAACCATTGACTCCAATATATCACTGATGTTTATTAACCAACTCCTAATCTGGTGCACGAATGCAAATTTCCTGGAATTTCATTTAAAATTGCCCTCTATCTTTCTTCTTCAGTGGGACGACTTGTTTCCATTGCGGATAATGACAGTGTCTATGGTCTTAACTCAGTACACAGAGATATTCTCTATAGAGAGGTGGTGTACTCATGGTTTATACTAGTATAATTTCAGTATTCAATTTAAATCAGAGCTGTTAAACTACAGGCAACCAAAGCAATGCCACGTTTCAAGTTAACTCTTACTGTTGAAATGTTGAGTCCATTCCTGTGATGCAACAGTTTACTCTGTGATGAGGCCAATCCCTCTGTGATGTAACAGTGAGTTGCATGTTGCAACATTTCCCTGTCAGTGCAGGACAACAGCTGGACCTGTGATACAGCTGGTTGTGCTTTGGGTCCTCTCATGCAGCGTGGTCCCTGTGATGCAGGCTTTGTCTCATGAGGCAGCGGTAGCAGAGGGCCTCCTGATGCAGCAGTGAGCTTTACGAGTTAGCTCAGGTTTGAGTGATTGGGTGCTAGAACGGATTTGGAAGTAGCTATCAATCCATGTATGTGAAAATCCTTAAATATGGCACAGTAAGCAGATTACATCTAATCCGCTTAAGGTTTTAGATGATTACCCTAATGTATAGGCAATATACTGTATGATCACAACACGATGACGACATAATGCGACAAGCTCACACATTATGCTAGTCGATTTTAGGGAACAACAATGTTTGTGTTAAAATGGGATTTTGAACATTGTGGTTGTTTTCATCTCCTGTTAATGCAAGTTATAAAATAAAATATAAGCTGTAATGGATTCTGTAACATAAACAGGCTTCAAATGACTATAATATTGGGGTCCCACTATAAATAGAGACCTGGACCAGTTTGCATTCGACCATTAATGACAATGCTCCGTTTCATTTTTAGACGGTTAAATCACTTCTACCAGACGCTTGACCACATAACTTGAACTCCACGTTTCCCTTTCAGTTCACATGCAAGTTGATGGACTGGCGAGCCTCAGCGAAGTGAAAGTAATCACATGTAAATGATTTAAGTGGTCAGGAATAGGCGGATTTCACAGAGAACATGCAGAGAATGTCTTAAGCTCACCTTTTACTGGCCCCAACTGCTAATCTCTCGGAAATATCTACTGCTCCTGGACACCGCGTCTCTGTGTTACACATTACCAACCATTAGCCACGGCTAATTAGCAGCACCACCGGTCAGCGTGTACAATAAAACAATGAGGCACAGCTCAGAGGCATGGCTTCTGGCTGTTATACACATTATGGTGTCTCACATTTTTAAAAGCAGCCATTAATCATGGATAACTAGTGTACTAGCAGATCAGTTGTCTGAGGCAGCAACCTCACTTTATTGCTCATATCATGTTGCAAATGCCTTCGTGTCTGTATGTGTGTACAACAGGCACTCTTTTTTTTTTACTACAGTATAGTGTTTTAAACATATTTTTAACACAAATAACAAGCATTACATATCTGATTATTCAAAATAAATAAATGTGTTTATGAATGGAGGAGGATTTTCCCTTTTCCTAAATGTTTCAGTAACTTTTTACTTTTTAACACAGGGGTTCCTTAATTGTTTTCTAGTGTACCCCCGCAGATGAGCTCAAGTACCCCTCACTATTTGTCTAATTTACATTGATGATGGAGATGGAGATACTTAAGTACAATTACTAATACCACACTGTGAAATTAATCCACTACAAGTGGATTAAATTTAAAAAATAATCACTTTAAATGTAGCATGTTTTTTATGTTAAATCTCACACTTAAAGCTGTTGGCTAAATGTACAAAAGTACAATAATTGCCTCACAAATGTAGTGAAGTAGAAGTAAAAAAAAATACATCAACAATCAAGAAAAGTACCAGTACCACAAAATTGTACTTAAGTACAGTACTTGAGTAAATGTACTTAGTTACTTTCGACCACTGACCTATATCTACCTACCATTTCTAAGAGGTTGTCCATTACAATATGATTAGTGAACTCTGTGAAGAGCTATACATAATGTTAAGCTATTTTTGTCTGTTTGTTTCAGCTTCCCCATTACTTTTAGGTTATCATTTTAAGTTTTTATCTAGTCAGGAATAGGTGCTAACATTCTGAAGCACATGAGCCATCAAGCCCCTAAATTTGAAAGCAATGTAAACTTTTGTAGAAACATTACAAAAAGGCAATTTAGTGCAACTTAAAACAGCTGTCCTTAACTGTGACACTTCAATACATGAAAAGACATTAACAGAGGAAAATATGTAATTGTTCCTTTAAATGAAAAACTGAAGTTCTTTGTAAACCTGTGGTACATAGTCAATGTCTCTTAGTTACAGTCAACCTGCATGCCTCACTCTCACTCGCTCCCTCCTCCCTCTGAGTCATATCTGCAAACATTATATATAAACCAGCAGAAAACCTCAAATACATACGAGACAAACCGCAGCACACCATATCATAGTTGTGTGATATTGTAGCCACTTAAACTGGAATAGTGTTTCTAGTATTTTTCTGTAAGGATAATAAGTTTAAGTAGGCTTGGTTAAGAATTTTGAACTGAAAGGTGCAGATAATTCATTGTGTTTCTGTAACTGTAATATTACGTTGGTGAAGGCTAGCAGAATGAGTATTTTTAATTTTATTTAGACAGCCAATCTAATGTCATTCTCAAGAGGGACCTGATAAAAGTTGGTGGCCACCTACAGGAGATATTGTGTTGCAGCAGGGTAACTTTTTGTGGCCACGAGCCATTGGGTCATGGTTAATGTCAAATCCTGCAATTTATTTTGGCTATCTTGATTGTTTTAAAATCACAACATCTAACCAATTTTTAATCTGATTTGGTTGTTTTTTTCCTACTCAAAACAAAAATGTGGCTATGTAAATATATATTTCAAATTATTTGATCCACTCCACAATCTTTCCATGTACTCTGGCAACAACATACTTACCCCTTGGCATATAAGTCTCCCCTGGGCTAGGCATCACAGTGATAACCCAACAGTAAACTACATACCGGCACAGTGAGTGAACTATTGGTGAAATGTTATCCAGTAAGAGCAGTATGTGAGAGGGACAGGATTGGAGTTCATCATGGGAAAAGTCAAGGAGACACTGCACAGCATGTTTATTGTCTTGGGCAGCTGATGCCAGTGAAATGTTCTGGTCAAAGTTTGTTGCGGTTTTTCAGAGGACAAAAAAAAAGGATCTCTGTCTGCCCTGAGGGAGAGAGATCTGAGTCATAGAGGAGAGAGAGAGTGAGCAAGAAGTGGGATGAAAATAGTATAAAAAGAGGGAGAGGTTGACAGGCAGAAGGCATCAACTTTGACCAAATGACTGCAGCAAAAAGCTCTAGTGACGTGGCACAATCTGGCCTCACAAGACAACACTGTCAAACATGACCGAAAACCTGGAAAATGTAACCTCTTTTAAGAGTTGCCTCTAAAATATGGCACAGTTATTAGGGAGAAGGTCACCTTAATGAAAGATGAGAGATACGCAGTGCATCATTTATCACATCTATGTTTCTGTAAAACACCTTGTGAAGGAGTCGACATACAGGTCAAATGTTATGGTGGGTGGAGATGTTAGATTTACAGTGTATGTGGGAGAAAGACCAAAATGTTTACATTGTGGAGGAGTCTGCAGTATAGAGCTGGGGAGTATTTATATAGATAGGGCTGTTATGTACATTTTCATATTTAAAACAAAGTCAAGCAAACTCTTATTTATGGTGGAGTCATGTTCATACTTCTTCAGAAATAAGTTTGCACAGGAAACACTTTGGAGAGGTTGGATGTATAGGCTGCTTATTTTTAATGTTTCTGGATTAGTAAATGAACCCACAGTAACATAAATACATACACTTTTTTGTATTTTTCTAAATAAAGTTAGCGAGAGAGTTTCTTTTTAATTTTTTTTATTACATTTAATTTTTTTATTTTACAAATTTGTATTGTATGTTTTTCTACCTTAGTTGAAGTAAGGTCCGTTTATAGGTTTAGACCAAAACTGTAAAATAAATAACAAAAATATAAATAAATACATTCAGTTAGTGTAGTGCCTAAACAAAATACAGCAACATTTAAAGTTTTATATTGTATTATAGATTTATATTCGCAAAAAGTTATATGATATTTTATAGGGACCGACAGATATGGGATTTTTAAGACCAATTCTGCTTTTAGATCAAATTCACTGATAACTGATATAGTACATTTTCATTCTGGAATTAAAATAGACCTCTTTTATGTGGGCTGTGCACTGATTTTGCACCAATATAAATGTGCAAACGTACTAAAAAGGCTGCTTTCAAAAAATGTTTTTTTTAAATGGAATATTATTTATTATTATTATCCATTACACAGACTATAACATTGTCAACAATTACGAATAAATAAAGAATAAATAAAATAAAATAAATAGCTAAATAAAGCACCATATCCAGTGTTAGTCATTTGCTGACAATTTAAAGAAAAAAAGAAAAAATAAATATCCAGCACTATCTCTAAATCACCCCAAACATTGTTTTCAGCATTATGCATTTTGTAAAAAACAACAACAAAAAAACTGATTTATGCCAATACAGATATAAAACCATGTAATATCGGCAAATATTGGCTGATAGTATTGGTCAACCGATAAATCTGTCTCTAATATTTGACCCAAAGCAGACGATTGATGTCAGTGTTCATATAATAGGATTCTGATAAATGTTTTTTGAAGGCCTTTTGCTACATAACAAATCAACACTGAGTAAGATAAATAAGAAGTCAAACAATAACTTGCATGTACACGCATGCACAGAGATGCAGTTAAATTTCCCTGTTGGACTTTGGGATTATAGGAGTCAAGTTTCACTATGAGAAAATTCTTTTATCCACCTTCAGCAATAACTCCTCATTTGCCAGCATCCCCAGCCCTTTAATCTCTGATTTTCTTTTGGGTGAATGAAAGAGTAAATCAGTGTTGTTCTTTATCTTAATCCTAAAATTTCATGCTTTTTCAGGTTGGCTTTCTCGCCTGTTTTCTGAGTGATTTGTGGTTGATCAGGAGTCGGATCGTTCTGCCAAATTTTTAACACTGAGCCCTTGTGGATTCTCTAACAAGGCCGGGCCTGTCTAATACAAGAACACGACACAAATCCAGCTCCTTTATGCCTGATCTGCAGTAATTCCCCCAGCTCACATCACTTCCTCACTTCCAGATCTCACAGATATGCAGCAGAAGTATTTCAAACTACAATGCCTTCAAATTAGTTTACAAAACAGCAGATAAGTGGCATTCTAAGAGCCGTACCATCTGGGAATTTGGGTTAAAACATTATCAGTCAATGCCGTGTTGTGTTTTTGGGCAAGACACTGTTCCTGATCTTGTACGTGATCCTGTGAGCGGGCGAAAGTGGAAAGCGCAGATTGATTTAATACCACAGTTATTATATTCTGTTGTAAAACCATATCTTAATCTACAGGGTTCCTGGCCAAGAGTGGGATGAGAAGATTGATTCCTGTTACTGCATGCAGCCAAAAAATAATAGTACGTCATGTAACCGGCTATAAAACACCCAGGTCTCTGAAATAGTGTTTCACTGTGTTGTTAGGGTTTTTTTTGAAGTATAAGAAATACATTTGGAATAAGAAAAATCCCATTCTATTCTTGTGAATGTGATATCTCAAGATTGCATGAGGGGGAATTTATTTAAACTTGGCACAAACGTCCACTTGGACTCAAAGATGAACTCATTTTGGAGGTCACAGTTAAGGTTGAGTTAAGGTCACATCTGTGCCATTCTCATGAGCCGATACTTAGGAACACCTTGCCACTTAGACTCAAAGATGAACCCATTATCATTTATATTATCATTTGTTCACTAATTTATCAATATATCCTATTAGAAATTTGTTTGACATTTTGTCACAATTGGCATATAAATGATTAAGCTATGGCTAAAAATGTATTTTGTAGAGGTGGGAATCAGCAGAGGCCCCATTATATGATTTTGGTGAGTATTGTGATACAATATATTGCGATTTAACTGTTTAACTGCATTTTGTGTCCACAAAATTATATTCAATAAAGAATTGTTTTGTCAAATAAGAGAAAATTCATCTCACTTCAGTCATTTTATTTCTCCAAACTGAAAGTCAAAACTACAGACTGACCAACAAAGTATTCAGTCAAATTGAACTTAACTGATATCAAACATGTATGGAGGACAACAACTGCAACATTTTCTCAAACTTTCCTCAATGTTAAGCTTCACTCCTCTGAATTTTTTTGAATGAAACACAAAAATAGCCTAACTTGGCAGCCTAACACCTCTAGTATTTTGTGTGTTTGATCTATCAGTTCATCCTTGAGTCCAAGTGGACATATGTGCCGAATTTGAAGAAACGTAATGGTGTTCTGCGATCTTAAGTTCACAAGAATTGGACAGATGGAGGGACAGATAACCAGACTATATAATGTCTCCGTCCCCAGCTGGCACCAGCTTTATTGAAAACACTACTGGACAAAACGTCCAACAACAGTTTAAAAATTCATGTGGCTTTTAAAATGACGTTGGTTTGTCATGTGACAAAATTCCTTCGCCAGAATAAGAAAACAGCCTGTGGATTTAAACTTTAAACTGTTTAATTGTACGGATTAAAAAAACAAACAAGCTATATGGTGTTAATTAGTGAGCTTAGAAGTAAACAGACTGGTTCTGTTGTGCACTAATGTTGATGGACTGAATTGAATATGGGACAAAAAATAAAGAAACAAAGTGAGAGGGGAAAGGTTTTTATTTTATCAAAAAGAGGACTTTTATGGTGGCCAACTGATCAATAATCTCTATCTTTTGTACACACACTCACACACACACACACACACACACACACACACACACACACACAGACACACAGACACACACAGACACAGACACACACACACACACACACAGACACAGACACACACACACACACACACACACACACACACACACACACACACACAGATATGCCTGGTAATGCTCTGGTAATGAGTAAAAGCTGGGCAACACCCATGTGAGGGGTGAATGGGTGCAGCCAGGTCGGCAAAACTACAATAGATTTGACTTTGTTCCAGAAATGTGCAGAATTTTGAAGATACTTTTCATTTATGCAAATCTGCTCTGAAATAGTTTCCTTCTGCATTGAGTTTTACAGGAGTTTTGAATTGGACAGGAGACATCTAATTATCTCTGTACTTACCTCTGTTTCCCTTTTGCTCCTTCTTTGTTCTTTAACTCACACAAGCACACACATGCAGATGAACAGGGAGACACCACATTACTGCAATTCTTCCTCAGCTCTCCACCTTATTCTTTCTCAATCATGCTCTCCTCCATCCCATTTTTATCCTCTTTACTCCCCCCCCCCCTCCAGCTCAATTAGTCTCTCTTCCACCCCGCTCCACTGATCCCTCTTTAAACTGATTTCAGTCTAATTCTCATTCCCTCCCTCCTTCCCTCCTTCCCTCCTTCCCTGGTTCCCTGCCTCATGACTCATGGCGGATATTTCTCAGTGTCACAATCAGTCGCTAACGTGGGTAAATATAGATCGGAAGCCTTTAAGACGTAGTACGTGTGAGTGAGCACATATCATGCCTGACTGCACTGCAGACACCGATCAGGGATAGGTTTTTGCTGAGTCGTGGTTTACACGTCAGTAGTGGGGAGTGAGTTACCTGCCTGGGTGCACGTCTGCCTCAGGTCTAATCACACCTGCTTGGATTGTTCTACGTAATTACTGCTTCTACTATCAGTGTTCTTTAATCTGATGTCACCAAGTGTCTGTTGCACTTATTTATTACATTTCTCAGTCAGAGACATTACCCGTTTTTCCATTAAAGTCGAAGCGAATTATGAATCCAAATATTTAAATGTCGCATTAAAGAAAATGCGAATTAGGGAATTCTTTCGTCAGAAGATTGCAGAGTAATGTATCGTTGAATGAAGGCTAATCTGTCAGTAAGCAGAAGAAGAAGAGAGTGTGCGAGAAAGAAACAGTAGAAGAACATATTGAGCACAAGAGAAAAAATAACTACAAAAGTGGTTGCTAATTGTAACTTAGGCCACCCATGAGAGAAAATGTGTCTTCAGGAATTAGATTAAATTGGGTAACTTATAAATGTTTTTTCGTATCAGCTTGTCTTGACCAGCAGAGTGGAAACAACTGATCAGTCATGTGAGTTAAATGTTTGCTACGTCAACTTATTCTGAAAAATTGTTTCCATCTCCTGTTAAGCGCATTACGTAATTTTTTTTTGAAAAAAGACAAAACCCACCTCAGACGAGTGTAAAAACTTTTAGTATTATCGAATTTTTTGCATCAAGCTTTTCTCATGAAAGTCTTAAAAATGTGCATAGGAATTTGTTGATGGCGACTATTAACATAAATTCTTTAAATAAAGTCTGGATTTGAGCATCATAAAAATACCTGTGCATTATGACTTGAATCTTTTTTGTGTGTTTAAAAAAATGACCATGTGGCGAGACAAATTAAATGCAAAAAAAAAAAGACTTAGAAAGAAAACAGTGATATGGTCATTTTCTCACCATTTTATGTAAATTGTGTTCTCTTTTAAAATTCTGTCCAAAAAATATCTTTATGTTTAAATAATTCAATCCACATCAGAACGTAACGACCCCGCAGTGTAGGTGGTGATAAAGGTTTGATAATGATACATCAAATAACAGAGTAAAAGAAATTCTGAGCATGTGTAGTTAGCTTCTTTTTTACTTTGCTTGTATAAAAACAAAAAGTAAATCAATTGCAGCTAATTATTTCTTTATTTACACATTTCATACCTATTTATTCAACATATTTTGCTAATGGCCAGAGGTACTATGGCAAAAAGTTTGTTATTTAAAAAATGAGGCATAAATCAATTAATTTCTGTAATAACAACAACATCTAACATTGACGCTATTAACTCCCAGAAGTCACTTTATTCCCCAAATCCAATTAGTTTGAACCAATCTGACAGCAACCAATCAAGTTGCAGGAGAGAACCACAAAGTATCAATAACAATTTTAAAAAGCATTTATGATTTTAATACATTTAATATATTATAAATGTTGTTAAAATTAAATTACATCCAGAGAAAAATGCATTATGACTTTTTTAAGGACTCATTAAGTTAAAGACTTACAGTGTCACGAAAAAGAATGTGAACCCTTTTAAATTACCAAATTTTCTGCATTAATTTGTCATAAAACGTGATCTTATTTGCATCTAAGTCCCAAGTATAGACAAACACAATGTGCTTAACCTAATAGCATGCAAACAATTATAATATTTTATGTCTTTATTGAACACATCCATTAAACATTCAAAGTGATGGTGGAAAAAGTAAGTGAACCCTTTGGCAAATGACTCCATTAAGAGCTAATTGGAGTCAGGAATTAGCAAACTTAGAGTCCTTACAATGAAATTAGATTTGAGTGAGGTGTAGAGATACTTTGACCTGTAAAAAACACTTTTGTTGACTTGTTGAGTTTGCTATTCACAAGAAGCATCTGCTCATGTTAACCATGCCTCGCAAAAGAGAGATCTCAGAAGACCTTCGATGAAGAATTGTTGATATGCATCAGACTGGAAGGAGTTACAAAGTAATCTCAAAGACTTCACCGGTCCACAGTTAGACCAATGGTCCACAAATGGAGACGATTTAGTGCTGTGGCTACTCTCCCTAGAAGTGGGTGCCCAGCCGTGTTCACTCCAAAGGCACAAAGCGGAAAGCTCAGTGAGGTAAAAAAGAACTCCAGTAAAGACTTGAAGGAGTCAATGGAACTGGTTAACATCTCTAGTCATGAGTCTACCACACACACAAGATTGAACAGGCATGGCGTCCATGGCAGGACACCATGGAGGAGGCCGCTGCTTCCCAAAGAAACATCACTGCATGCCTGAAGTTTGGCAAAGAGCACCTTGATACTCCACAACACTACTGGGAAAATGTTTTGCGGGCTGATGAAACTATGGTCGAATTGTTCATGAAGAACATGCAGTAATAGGAATGGTGTAAAAAGGGCCCTGCTTTCCAATATGAGAACATCATCCCAACAGTGAAGTATGATGGAGGGAGCATCATGATTTGGGGCTGTTTTGCTGCCTCATGGCCTGGACCACTTACTATCATTGAGGGGAAAATGTATTTCCAATTTTATCAAGGTATTCTACAGGTTAATGTCAGAGTGGCTGTCTGCCAGCTGAAGCTGTTGGGTGATGCAGCAGGACAATAACCTTAAACATCAAAGTGAATCTACTTCAGAATGACTTTAAAAAAGTAAATCTGCCTTTTGAAGTCCCAGTCAGAGCCCAGACCTCAATCCAATAGAGATGCTGTAGAATGACCTCAAGAGAGCCGTTCACCCCAGACATCCTATCCATATGACTGAGCTGAAGCAGTTCTGAAAGCAAGAATGGTCCGAAATTCCTCCTGAAAGTTGTGCAGGTCTGATCAGCAGCTATCAGAAGCGTTTGGTTGAGGTTATTGCTTCTAAAGGCGGTTCGACCAGTTATTAAATCAAGGGTTCACTTACTTTTTCCACCATCACTTTGAATGTTTAATGGATGTGTTCAGTAAAGATATGGAATATTATAATTATTTGCGTGGTATTAGATTAAGCACATTGTGTTTGTCTATACTTGGGACTTACATGCAGATCAGATCACATTTTATGACAAATTAATGCAGAAAACTAGGTAATTACAAAGGGTTCACATACTATTTCTTGCCACTGTACTTGTGACTAGTCAAACAATGACCTGGTTCCACCTTTTTTGGTATAGCCATTGTTGTTGTTGTTGTTTCTTGCGTGTCAAGTCAAATACCTTTACCTCTACTTCACAAATACAAATGGCTATGAGCACTTTTCCAAATGAAAGCTGATGTTGCTCCTATTTAAAGGTAGATATTTGCTAACAGGTTTTTAAGGTGATAATATGTCAGTAATGTGTTTACAGATCACTGCCTACAAGGGGCCAGAAAATCATTAAAAACAGGTGTAAAGATTTTATATTTCACAACCTGCCTTTATTGGTCTAGTTTTGGCTAGTGTACCTCATACCATTCTTCGTGTTCATGAAATACTCCTGGAAACAGTTTAACAGTCCAATTAGACCAAATAAATATGAGCCTCAGGCATCTTTTCAACAGTCCAACTTTCACCCAATTAAAAATCAAAAGCAGGTATTTTATTGCTGTCTTTCAGATTGCAGAATTACTTCTGGGTTCAACGCTTACACTGACCTGATTACCTACATATTGCACTCCCTCGATGTTTGCTTGGCATTTTCCCTGGTTAGCACAACGGATTTTAGCAAAATGAGAAGTCATGATGGCAAAACAAAAATGTGATTTTCCTTGAAAGTTTTTTTGACAAGCTCCAAAGCTTTCGAAGTTTTGTTAGTTGTGTAGACTATAAAAGAAGTGAAGCCAGTGCAGACATTTCTTAGTTGAAAATGACCATAACTCTCTCTTGATTTATTACCTAAACATTTTTCTAATGAGTTTTTGGTTACAAAAGTTCCATTTCAGATTTTTTCAGTACAGTATGATGTTCATTAAGTAAATGATGGTCCCATTTATAGACAAAAAGACGATAATGTAGTGTATGTTTAGGGGGCTGGCAGTGTTGCTACCACAGCTACCTGTCAATCAAGATAGAGACATAGCAATACCTAGGGCTGGGTGGTATATTGATATAAAATATATATATATATATTTTTAAATGTGATCTGGAATTAGAACATATATCGATATAGTGCAATTTTTTCTTTCCTTATATATAAATGCTGCCCTTACTAGGGTTTGTCATATTTGGTTCTTTTGGAATGTTCGTTATTCTTTTCTCATATAAGTATATTTATTTCAGAAAAAGATTGGCATTTTACTCCATAGGCTATTTTTATTTAAGATTTTTTTTTATTTAAATGTGCACTTTATGGAGCTTTGATTTTTAGGTACTCCTGTTGTTATACAGTATTTATGTTCACTTAAATAAACGGTTTCAATAAAACTACTTGTGACATGTCATATTTGGCTTTGACTTTGAACTGAACATTTGCTCTCACTTTACAATAAAAATATTGGGATATGACTTTTGGTCCATATTGCCCAGCCCTAGCAGTATCTATCACAGGCATTGAACTTGCATTCGTGTGTTGTCCCTGTTTTCATCTTAGAACTTTGACCCTTTCACAGTGTGTTTTCAGTTTCAATTCAAGAAAGATAATTGTAACATCTTGGCTGTCTAAAGGTTTCTTGTTTATCCTTTATTTGAATACAATTTAAGGAGTTTGCTGTTTTTTCCTGGATAAGTACAATTTGTTTAAAGCATGTTTTCACAAGCCAAAAATATCTCAAGTAATATCACAGTTATTGTAATGAGTTAAGTGGCTGGCTGACTGGCTTCCAAAAACCATGATTGCGATTGAAAAGATGCAAAACTTGAGGCTTTTAAACTGAAGTCCACAAATTATGTCACAATGGCAACGTCCACTTCTTTTATATGGTCAATAGTTAGTCACTCTAATTCTGCAATGACTTATTGGATTTGAAGAAGGCGGTGTGGCGTCATCAACAAATGGCACAAGACTGCAGATTACATTCAACACTTTTCAATTAAACTTTTATCAGATAAGAACACAGGCTCTGGATCACGTGTTTCCACCGTATTCTCTTGGTAATCTAACACATGTGACCAGGAACGGTTCAGTATCCAAATGGGAGTCTTGGAGTGATAAGACTTTTAAATTTGAATTGAAAGGAAAGGCATATAGCCTACACACACAGTTGACATAGCTCTTGCCACTGGTGAGTCAATCTCTGATTTGCACAATGAAGGATTGTCCCTTCCTCCTAAAGGGTTGGAATACGTTTCAAAGGTTACATGAAATAAGGATTAATGTACTTCTTAGTTTCACATAACAACACTTACCTGTACTCTTCCATTATATGTTTATACATTAGAGAAATAACAACCCCTTTAAAGATTGTGAAAGGCAAGTTAATTTAGGGGTTTTCTTTTAAACAAAGTTGGCTGTATCTTCTTAAACCGTTAATTAACTAAAATGATATATTGTGTGTCTTGAATTTCCAAAAAATATATATGTACTATACTATATGTACTAAACAATAACTAATTCCTTTACTTTGTTTACATGTCAACATCCTGATGTTAAATCAACACAGTTTAGCTATCTAGCTGCTAGCCTGCACGCAGGGTTCTGGTTTCCTGGTAAATCACAGATTAGACGTTTTATGACATTCTTCGGGGTGTTTTCCCCAGTGAAGGGGGCCCCACAATTTACAGGGCTTATATGGTGTGCTTTATATTTAGGTATGCACATAAAGAGCATGAGTCAGGGGAGAGCACAGCAGAGCATTAGCACCATGCAGGAGCTAATCCAGCGCGAAGCAGCAAGCATTGGGGATAAGAGGGAGCAAGTTTCAAAACAAACATGACCAAAGATCCAAAAACCTCCACTTAATCTACATTCATAAGGGTTAGATTTGGTCTAGGGGCCTAAAGATCAGCTACTGCTGAAGTGTCATTTAAAAAGTCACTAATCCCAGTCACTACCAGCTAAAACTGCTCTTTGCCCCCGATGAAATAAAGAGGGACAGGTGACACAATAATCTGTTTTCATTTGGATGTTGCAGGTTCTAAGTTTGTTTTAAAATACACGTGAAAAGTGTTGAAATTACGAAAACATGCCCAAAATGTGAGCATTTCTTTGCCAAGAAAACTGAGGTGACAGGCAGTGCAACCCACTTACCAAAATCAGAAACCTCTTCCAGGGACCTTTGCTCCAGGTGAACTTTGAGTTCCTGAAAAGGTTTTTGGCTTCCTGGTAAAGTTCTCATTGTGGAAATTGGCCAATACAGGTGTTAGCCTAATGCTGCAGTGAAACCAGGATTTTCATTCCATTCACTTTAATGAGGCACTGTTTCTTGTTGAAAGGAGATGTCGCCTCCAGTTTTAAGAATTGTGCTGAAATTGATCTCTCAATCTAAAAGTATTGAATGTTGTCATCCAGGACTTATTTCAGTAAGCCATTTTCTGAACTAAACCAAGTAGTTCTGTTGCCTCAACATAACTCGGCAATTGTTCACGTATTTAACAACACACAACACTAAATAGAATGGTCATATATTTTAGGATATCATATGAACCATTACCTTACCTACAAAGACTGGCCAAACAGTTTCTTTTGTCCTATTCCACTAGTCACCCTAACCCTTAGACTTTTTTGCTTTTCTTCATACACTTTATTGTAAATATTTCTAGCATCCATAAGTGAGCTCCTACGACTTCTACATTGACAATAAACACATATGTATTCAATGTGGATGGGATTGTGTGTTTTTATGCAATAATGGGCAGAGATCTTATCTGAACTTAACCAAACCAAGCCATTACTTGAGTCCAACTCTCTCTTAGACCAGCAGTAGCTTAACTTTTCTCAACTTGATCTTAATGGTTATATTTATCAGAAACATTTTTATGAAGCTCCACAGTGGGCCAATCACACAAGCTTCTACTCATAAAAGTGCAGTACAACATTTGGTTTGATCGTGACTCTTTCTTTGCATTTGTTAGATAATGTTATCTTATTAGTGATCACAACAGTTATCAGAAAACATTGCAGTTTCCTCCAATGCTCCTTAATGCTTGTCTACAGTTAGATTTAACAGATGAACTGCACACTGCTTCAAAGTGCCATTTTATTCATAAGGCTGAATCTCTGTCTGTCTGTCATGAAAAGCCTGCAGGGATTTCTTATTTCTCTGTTCTTTTTTGTTTCAGATTACATTCTGCAGGGATCCTTATGTGTGACTATCAACTTTCCGCACAAAAACATGGAAAACTCATGTTGCCTAATTAAACCTCTTGAAAACACAGCATTCACAACACAGCAACCTTTTCCTTATTTTATATAAAAACAATATAATTTGAAAATAAATATGCTTTACTGTTTTACATAGACACAGAAAACATGTTAATAGTGAAGGAGAGACAAAGAACTAATAAAGAGGGCTCTAAGACTGATGGCAGGAAGGATGCAGATTGTTATCCAAATTCCAAACGGTGGTGGTGTTGTGGTAGTGTATGCTGAGCTGCTAGCAGTAGTTTATTTGTATTTGCATCGTGCAGGACGGACAAAACACAAGTCCGCTACTTATTTAAATACTTAAATACAACTTACTAACACCTACACACAGATGTGCCCATCGGCAAATGCACGTGAACACACACTCATACACACACACGTACACAAAAACACAGATAAACGCATGTTAAAATCCTACACAGCACCCACACCCTTAGATAAGAGGGGTTGAAAAATCCAGAGATGTCATCAGTACACCAGTACAAATGATCCATTTAGGGAATGTTAACATATCATTTTGATTTTTTTTTTCTTTTTGCTGTTTTTTGTTTCATAGAAAAGCACAGAGACTCTGTGCTGCGAGTAGCCATCAGTGACCTTACACATGGGGGGAGATAGGACAGCCACAGGTACATAACACTGCATATATAAATAGACCAAATTAAATATGGGTAGAAGACTGAATACTGAAAAATACTCTATAACATTATAAATTATCTAGAATGGACTATGGCATAAAGGGATATTAAGTATGTACAAGTTCAGAGAAGTAGATATGTAATCAATAGATTCTGTATTGAGTTCAACAACTAAGAAAACTACTTTGACAATCCCCTCTCCGGAAAAAAGAAAGAAAAGAAACAAAAAATAATTTAAAAAGCACTCGAAAGATTTCTCAGTACATTATGTGAGGCACAGTTTTTCAAATGGAATCAAACTACAGTATAGGATGTTTTCAGTGGTTTTCATGTAGGACATAGCACAACATTAGATGCTATATTGATAACCAGTATCCCTTTAAATGTATATGGCACTCCGGAGTCTCTTCTCCTGCAAGCTGATCACAATGGTGACATTGTGTAAGTCCACATCAGTCCTGCAATGTCCTCAGAGGAAAGGAGGCGGTATCATGTAGCGACAGATTCAGCTGTCCCGATTGTCCTCCTGTTGTACTCCAAAAGCAAAAGTAGACATCGGCCGACGAAAATCCATCCATCATTATTGTAAGGAGAGTGCGCTCCCATGTCCTCTTCAGCCTCAACCGCTGATTTAGCAGTTAAATATATCTTAGATTGAGAGGTTTTGCAAGTTTATGATTGACACACAACCACAGTAGAGACTCATATCCAGTGAAGTAATTGCATACAATGAATTGACAACAAGACTACACCTGCATCGCAAGCCTGTTAGAAATGCAAAACCACATGGCGGCTATTTGCTTTTTGTCAAATGATGGGTTTAGTGTTTTGTTTCTGTAGCAGCATAACAATTCTGTACTCTTATTTTCTTTTATCATGGTCTATATACACACAGATATACAGTGGGAGGAAACTTCAGTTCAGTCTTTTTTTAGTGTTCCTTCTTAGTCAGTCCAAGGGGAATGCTTTCCACAGAAAAGAAGAGCTTACGGTTCAAAGGTCAAAGTGCTGTGCTGTGAAATATCTCTAGAATATTCCTTCATCTTGTACATCTGGTGCCGTCACCTCTCTCATCTCCTTGGCTTGTCACATCTAAACAAGAAGGAAACGATAAACCGTTATCAGGACAAGAAAAAACAGTCACATATCTCTCAGATATCTTTGTTTTTAATCAGACAAATGTGAGTCCTCCTTGTTAGCTCTGTTTTGGTCTCCACCACCTTTTGATTGAAATATCAGGCTCTTTAGCTGCTAAATTATCTGTCGTTTGGGACAATTTTTATTATTGTTGATTGAAATAAATTGAGATGGAGAAAGACAAGGTGGTTGGACTCCAAGACCACCAAGTCATCCCAAGGCTGGATTTCAGTTAGCATTTTTACAAGTTGATGAAGTTTGATTTTGAATACGTTTTTTTTACTTGACTTACATGAACAGAACATGAAAGTAATGCTTCCACTTTTGCTAAGAACGGCACTTACTTGCAGGTCCGCTCATTCAGCTCTAGCTGGCGTTCTTTACAGTATTCATCTGTGTGTTTGCAGGAGCACCGGCAGGTTGCGGGATCCTGCACGAACAAACGCTTTCTCCTGTCGCTGCAGTGATCACAACATGGCTCACAAACACTGGACAGAAAGAGACAGAGATGGGGAGGAAGGGGGAGAGAGAGAGAGGATGATTATCACCATGTACCATTACCACTTGTAAGAAAGTCAACCTTAGGCCAACCCTTTGATATGCCCCAGTTTGCTCTTCCAAGCCCCTGCCCGACAAGTTGTACCACATGTGACAGTTGGGTAGTATTGCACACAGGTTCCCACAGAGCAGGCAAGTAGCCAAGCAATAAAATTACCCCCCCTCACGCCCCCCAAACCCTCCCGTGTTGATTGGGCCGCTCACAAATGCCGTGTATGTGACAGACATGCAATGAGCAAAGCTCTGGACCAGTTAGTGCAACACAAAACGACACATATTGGCTTTGAACTGCAAGTCGATGACCTTGCTCTCACTCATGGAAATGGTAAACTCTTGATAAAGAAGACTCAAGGGTCTGCTGGGTGCTCAATTAAGAAATCTTTCATTTTATTGAGTGAAAACTGCAGACTACGTTTCCCACAGAGAGACATTAGATTCAGAACAGAGGCTGAAAATTGACAGATGAAGCCTCAGATGTGCCATTTACATCTCAATATACAGATTACAAATGCAACAACAGACATGTATTCTTTCACAGTATGAGCACTGAAGAAACATGAGATCATCTTTATATTATTTTTGTTGAAAATATGGGTGCTCTTTTATAGTTTCAGAGACAAAATCAGGCAAAGACAATAAACAGTACTTGCTTAACAATTTGCTGGTTTACAGATTCTCTTTAGCAAAAAAAAAAGAAAAGAAAAAAGCACTAGATAGCCATCACTCATATCTTTACATTACATAAAAAGTACCAGCATTATGGACAGGACAGCAAAACCTGTTTGTAAAGATGAAAAGAAAAAAGAGTGGAAAAGAGACGGGTACGAGACACAGCAAAGCAGCACAGACTCAACACTGAACACAAGACCGTGATTACAATCCTGGTGATCCCAGCACAGATACCAGAACAGTATGAGCCGGTCTGCGAAGCCATGCTGGCGGAGCTGTGATCTTGTTTCAGTAGAGGGTTCGAGTTACAGCTAAAGGCCGATCTGTTTATTCCAGCCTCTTTAAACGTGTCCATTATCAATCACAAATATAGCAATCTGGGAAGATTTTAGGCGCAACTCAAGTTTCTACTGTTTTTGTGGTACGCTGCTGTATATCTCACCCCAACCATGGTCACCATAGTGATATTCTTGGATATAGCTGGTAAGGTTGGGGCAAGATTAGATGGGTATTTTGACGGGTGGAGAATGGATTATGGTTCATTTCTTGTAATGTGGGATATGGCTGGCAAGCCTGCTGTGTTTCCCTGGTTATCGCCGTTATGTAAAGCTAAGTTAGCAGAACACGTTAGCCTAGACACTGATATTCTGAGTATGTAGACTGAGCATGATGGACGAGACAATGTTAGGACAGTACACAGAAGCAACATGCTAATTGATGTGGCTAAAATTAAAAGGGGCAAAAGAGCTCCTCCCAAATGAGCTTAATTATGAGAAGCGCAACACTCAAGTGCAGGTACGTGGAGAAGGCGGAGCTGACATACGCATCGTGAATTGTTTTGTCACGGTTTTTCTTTCGTTTTCTCTTTTGGCCTCTACCCTTGCCTTTCCGGGGTTTTCTGTAAGAGAAAGAGGACAACAACGCAGAGAGATACCTGAGAGAAGTGGACTGATGTGTAGAGAAAGTCCTAAACTGGTGATTGCTAAAACCAACATTCATGGGCGGATTATGAAACAGTGGCCCCCTGGGCCCAGACATGCAGACGGCCCCAACACCTCTCCTACGTAGAAGCAAGACAAACAGACTTTATAGGTGTTTAGCCTTTATTCGTTGAAGTTGTGTCTCTTTGTAGTCGTTACTTGTGTCTGTGTGGTTATTTTGTGTAATCTCTATAGTTGTTTTTGTGTCAGTAGCAGTTTTGGTCTTTTTTTGTTGCCCCTTTTTGCTGTCATGTTGAGTCTCTTTGTAGTCATCATATATCTCTTTGTGGTTGCTTTGTGTCCCTTTGAGGTTTTTTTGAGTCTCTATGTAGTTGTTTTGAGTCTCTTTGTAGTCTTGATATGTCTCTTTGTGGTTGTTTTGTCCCTTTTCATAGTTGTTATGAGTATCTCTGTGTCTCCTTGAAGCTGTTTTACATCTATTTTTATTTTTTTTGGTGTCTGTGGTAGTCTCTTCATAGTCTCTTTGTGTCTCTCTGTAGTGTATTTATATTTCCATGTGGTCGTTTTGAGTCTCTTCTTATTTGTGTGTGTGTGTGTGTGTGTGTGTGTGTCTTTAGTGATATTTTGTCGGTGGAGGGCATGTGCCCAGTAGGCTTGTTCTGTAATCCATCCATGCTAAAGTAATAGCAATCCTTTTTTCATTTCTGTAAATCAAAGAGCGAAATAATCAGTCATTCAAGATAGTATAAAATGTAATTAGATTATTGTTAGTGATTGACTTGTTTGGGATTATGATTTATATCATCACAATATGAGAAAGGCAGTTTTTACATGAGTATATGTGATTTAAAATGCACAATTTCCATTGTTTTCAGTAAAGGAAGATATAAATTCAGAGATGGCAGCACAAAAAAATCCAACCACTCAGTTGGTAGAGAGGTCGCCTATTGATCGGAAGGGCCTACATGTCGAAGTATCCTTGAGCAAGATACTGAACCCAAAATTGCTCCCGATGCTGCATTCATTGGTGTGTGAATGAATTCCCAATGGTGGCAGGTGGCACCAGTGTGCCTCGGCCACCAGTATGAATGTGTGTGTGTATGGGTGAATGAGCGTAGTGTGTAGTGTAAAGCGCTTTGGATAAAAGCGCTATATAAGTGCACCCCATTTACCATTTACATTTTGAATAAAGAAACAACAAATGTGTGTGATATGTCAAGGTTCAAATACACACCCACAGTGATGCAGCTCACTGTAGGTGGTTACAACACACTGTGTCTTTTGTGACAATGTTCCCTTTAAAAACTGGTTTCATTGTCCAACTTAGGTTAAAAAAATGTTTTTTTTGCAAAGCACTACAATGAATTTACAGACTGTGTAAGCGGTTGATCGTTTGAGGTTTGGCTTGGCCGGCTGTTCTGAGTTTTCCCATATGAACTGAGGACAATAAACCTGGACTTCACCAAAACGGCATCTTTCAGCCTATCTGGGTCACTCTTTGTGGCTGAACAAGCCTGTAAAGCATACACCTGGAGTTTCACAGGTGCAGGCTGAATTAAAATATCACAACGTGTTCAAAAAACAAACTAGGTTGCAGAAAGTTTTGCTGTTTAAGGTGGAAACAACAACACTTCACAGAAAACTTCTGTGAACACTGATGACTACGTAAACAGTACATCAATGGAGAATTATAGTTACATCACAATGATACGTTTTTTGGCCTGAGCTGGGTTTTAGGAATGGCATATTCAGTAGTTTGGTTCACTTTGCAAGCTTTAAGGAAAAATCAAACCATAACTTAATATTTTACCTGTTATGTAGCAGCAGGTTGTCTTTTAAAGGTATTTTCTGTCTGTTTTCTGCTCGCATATTTATATATTGAGAAAAAAAACATTATTTCCACAGATTGTGCTGCCCTGGTCTTCTTCTTCTTCTGGAACGTACACTGACATTGCACAGGCCATGAAAGAACCTGGCTCCGTCTGTGGAAATGTCACTCACTACAGGTTAAAACCAAAAAAGGGTTATGGCTGAGTGTTCATGTAAAGTTTTTTTCCTCTGGGCACAAGCGTCTTTTTTTTGCCCAAGGAGGAGAGAGTGCATTCAGCTGCCTACAGAAAAAGTGCTGCACCCAGCAGCTTTATACAAAGCACTCTGAACTTTTTGTGGCTACTCAGAGGGCCTATATTTGAAAATCTCTGATGGAACATGTTATCAGTTTCACAGGAATAAACCTAAGAATTTATAACTTAATATTGGCGCTTAATGAAAGTTCATGGGGTCAGAATGTGTTTACCAAATTTGATGACAGTCCTCCATGGGTGTTAGATGAGACAAATATGACTCAGCTCAAAAAAATCCAAAGGAACAGGATGAAGCTGCTTTAAATGTAGGAATTTCCTCTTTTAATTGTTCTGACATCAGGTCTTGGTTCACTGTAGACATTTACAGTTAAGAGGTTTCACAACCTCAGCAGGATGACTCACCCTGACAGACCTTTTGGAGACCTCACTGCTAAGAGGTCATCGGCCAACGTTAAAACTAGTATGGAAGCATCAGAAAAACGGGAGTTGAACGACCCTCAGACCATCACTTTGTAGACACACGCCACTGAAGCCGCACTCGTAAACAGTTAAGACAAGGTTAAAGAGGAGGTCTCAAAACTAGCCCTTATCTATATGACAGACGACCTGACATAAAACCAAAATACAACCAACAAGCACCCTGTAACGGAAAGATATTAACGACTGTTCGCAGAGGGAGGATTAAAGAGTTTGAGGTGACCCTTTGCACGCTCACGTCTGTTGCATGGGAAGGGGGGAACATTAAGCAAGGACCATAAACAGAAAAGTTTAACGGGTCTTCAAAAACACTGTTATCTATATCACAGCAACCAGTAACAGGAGTAACAGAATTTAAATGGGACGTAAACAGTAAAGAAGAGAGGAGAGGAATGTAAAGATGAGATAGAAAAGGGAGGGAAGGTGTAAAGGACATTGTGTAGAGAGGGCAATGACCTCATCAAGTGTCACTCATTCACCTGAATGGATTTAGCTGGTATTCCCAGTGTTTATTACCTGAGGGCTACATGCTAATCTCAGCATGACATTATCTCATGTAGTAGCATGTCTTTTAAAGCTGGTGTAAACATCATTCAGAGCATTAAAACTGCAATAAACACATATTTGTATGTGAAGATACAGTGGAGTAATGGCATTCTGAGCGGAGAAGAAAGTTGCACTCTGTGTGCATGTTGTAATAACCGTTTCTTTGTTTTTGGTCACTGGTCCAGCTGCGCATGCATGTAAGTACATGTGAGTCCCTCCCTCTGAAACAGTTGGCCCTTCCCTTTTACCTCCTACTTGCTAGCTAATAACAGCCACTCTGCACTGTGCAGTACCTAGGCCGGGTGTGTGTGGCGGTCATAAGGCGGTTCCAGTCGATATGACCTGTTGATGGCCGACCCTACCCACTGCGGCTGGAAGGCTTTGTTGCAGAGAATGGTGAGCTGACTCCCCTTAGCTACGAAGCATTAGCATTTAGCGCAGACGATATTAATAACAGGCCCCCGGAGTGAGCGTGAGCTAACCTTCCAATAACACAATTAGCTCTATCAACACTATTGCCATTGCTAGCACTGTTAGCATCGTTAGCACTGCTAGCAGTCACCAGATCAGCTCAGCCCCATCCATGTTTGCTTGTGCCGTTAGAGGAGGTGAGAGCTGTGTGGAGGCAATCCCGGCCCAGACTGAATTTGGTTCTTAAAGTCACATACAGCACCTTTAATAAAAATATTAGTGTTGTGGGGTATTTTGGGTGTGTTTAAATGTGTCTATATGAGAGAAAATGGAGAGACAAAGGAAAAGTGAGTGCGAAAATAACAGACTGATCAATTGAGACCGTATGGGAAGATAATGTCAGGAAGGCCGGGAGCTGCAGATGACGGAGAGTTTGTTTGCAGAGCAAAACAGGAAAAAGATCAAATTTCAAGTCCTTATTGTTTCCCACGAAAAACACCCCAATCTCCATGCAGAAAGAGTGCTGTACTCACTTTTCTTTCTTTTCTTTCACTTCTTTCTTTAACCTGAAAAGCAGGAACAAAACAACATGGCATTAGATCACAGCACACCGTTGTTTCCAGGTAAACAGATACTTATCAAGATCATCAGAGACCAGAGGCTCATTATCAGCCAAGTGATTTTCTCAAATCCCATTATGTCATCGCCCTTTACCAGAAACTGTGATAAAACTGTCTTTCACTTTTCATCGCTCAGAATATGAAGCAGTCTTGTTGGGAAATAATGCGGTGAACAAACTCATAGACAGGCACACAAAGGGGCGTGTTCACTGATGGACACACACACACACACACACACACACACACACAAACAGGACCACAATAGCAGGCAATCAGGTTTGTTTCACTTCTCGTCCATGTGACAACACTTGCGATAACGCGATATGGAGCAATAAATTTGTTGGCACACTCTAGAGACAACCGTTAGCCAAAAGTGTTAGGAAACAGTGTTTCATTCAAAAAGGTCACGGACACACGGCCAAGTTTCTATTTGAAATACTGGCGCATATACAGTACAGTACTGTATATGCACATAATGTATTGATTGCCTGCACTGAAATCTGTGTATTTGAAGAAAAAAGAGGGATTCAGATAATTTACTCAAGTATCAATATCACATTGTAAAACTGCTCAATTGCAAGCAGAGTACTGAATTCAATTATACTTTAAAATTAAAGTAAAAGTAGAGTAGCTACAACAATGTAGATGGTTAGGTACATTTGCTTCAGATTTTCAAGAAATCAAACACTGTTATAGGGTAGTTTTTATTATGAGTGGCGGAGTCCGCCATTCTTGCGCTAAATTCTCATTGCCTCCCTATGCACGAAGGATTCACAGTAAGGATTGCAGCTTTAAGAAGTTACTTCAAATTGTAGTACTCAAATGAATAGGAAATAATGCATGTACTTCACTTAAGTTACAAGGTCCCATATTGTACTATACTATCTATAGGTATAAAGTGCAGCGCCTGTCATTCCCTGGCTGCAATGACAGTAGAGAGACGCGAGAGTGTGTTTTGGATTCATACTAGAACATGTTTACATGCTTAATGTTGAAAAAAACACAAGTATGAACCTGAAAATGAGCATAATGTGTCCCCTGTAATGTTACCTACAGCACTGGTTATGGCCTAATCACATATTTAACATATGTAAAACTTCTTTTACTGACTAAAAGGAAAAATCTAACATTTTGGCATTGACTTAGAGATCTTTAATAGCACAGTTAATAGCACTTCATGTCTGCATACCATTTCCAGAACATCACAGTGAAGTTAAACGGTTCACACAGAGCCATATTAGAATGATCACAGCCTCTAAATTTTATGAAGGTGCCCTGAAAGTTTATAGCTACATCTAAATGGTTTTACAGCCCAGTATTGTGTCATCACAGACATCAGTAAGTTGAGAGTGACATTAAATTATAGCCAGGGGCTCTATAGACATCCTCATGTAAAAACAACACTAACATATTTCAGATTTGATAGCTCAAAGAAAGAGAGAGCTTGGTCCTCGGCCAATAATCCTCCCTGCAATGTTTGTTTGCTTTAAAAAAATATAAATAATCCTGAAATGTGGGAGGATGATGATGCATGTCCGCCCTCTGTGTTGCTGTGTCACAGTTTATTAATTCACGCCACACAGCTCAAATCTACCTAACCCTAACCCATAATGATCAAATTTTGATAAACCATCAGGAAGTGATGCATTTCACCACAAGGAAAGAAATGTGACATATTTGTAAATGATCAACCCGGATAATGACATGATCATTCATAGAAAATGATATGAGGATGGAAATATTTGCTTTTTCCTTGTTTCACTTTTGGGAACTTATAATCAAACATGAACATTGGATTTTATGATCTTCTTTGCACATATTTCCTCAAACCTAAACACAGTAGGTACTGTTTGGAACTATAAAAGAACAGTTCAATGTAATGGATTTTGACTGAGGACAACTTTTTTTAATGCAATATATTGAAATCGACTTCTGGTTTTTTTGTCTTTACATGTGGTTTCAAGCATAGTTTGGGGTCCATAATGACTCTCAGTAATGCATTTTCATAAACTTATGCTATTTCACCATTACCTATCATCCATCTAATCTATGAAATTTAAAAATCGAAATATTATATTATATTTACTTTTATTTCAATTTAACCTGCAGTTTTAACCATCATTTTAAAGTTTTGATCTGCTCAAAATCTAAAGAAAGTAATACATTTGTGTAATTTGCAAACAAAACAAACAGTATTTTTTACACATCGTAACTATTACTAATGAACAACTTAATAAGCAACTTTGGGCCCAGCACTGAACCTTATGGAACTCCACACGTAACCCTCAGCAAGTCAGATTTATCCGTTTATCTGCATATATTGATGTTTATTATCAAGATAGCTCTGAAGCCATGAGTATGCCACCCCTAAAACATATCTTTTAAATTTCTTCATTAATAACTTATTATAAATAGGGTGAAATGCCTTTTTTTATACTTTAAAAAACTATAAATACCCCTATAGTATCTTCATTATTGTCTACCGGTGTGGATTTTAATAGGATCTATCACTGCCATTGCAGTTGATTGATCCATCACTCAATAAATTGTGTTTTTCTATTTAATGATTCAAATGTCTTTGGATAGAAACTTCATCTAAAATCTAAAAGGACGTGGTAGGACTGCTGTGGTAAATCAGTATCACCATATATATATCATCTAAAAAATATTTATTTATTTTCAACATGAGGCTTATTCTAAATATTTCCATTACAAAATGTCTTTTATTGTTCCGTAAAAGTCTCATACTGTTGCAACTCCAGAAACTGGTCTTTAATTTGAAAAAACAAAAACCCCAATCTCAATTTTTGTAGCTAAGAATGACTTTTGCTGTTTTCATTTTGTGAGGAACTCTGCCTGTTTGGAGTGATGGTGCCGCTTAAACACCAGCACAAGAAGAACATTGTCAGTAGCATTTAACTGCAACCATTTTCTATTTTCACAACATGCTTTAACAGATTATACCAGATGCCTATCAAAACTAAAGACAGAATAACAAACTAATCAGTAAAATGTTTGAATCACTGTAACTCAGTTTTGCAGAATAAATCACCTTACTGTGACTAGAGGCCACACAAAGGACACACAGTACTTATCTCTGAGATCAATAACTAAAGCTATCACACATATGTAGTGACCTCTACATGCCACAGGGGAAAACAAAGGATTATGTAGCACTGTGCTAACAAATGTATCTCCCTTACTTGAGCAATGTGATGGAATGACGATAAACTAAAGCAATATCGAGGATGTGCTTAAACCTGCTCAGGTCTTGTTACGTTCAGTGAAGTGAAAGAAGGAAAGATAAGATATGAATCCACCTGATATGCATCTGTTAAATGTGTCAGAAGCAAACACAAGACAATAACTTAACACGACGTGTTTGGCCGACCTCAGCTCGGCCACAAAACCGTACAGCGGTTAGTATTTCAATCACATTGTGTGTATTTGAGTGTGTGTTCAGGGTTTCTTACCTACACTCACATGCGCTGTGCTCTGTAAAACTCATGAAAATATCGTTCTGTTGCCTTTGGGGTTTTATTCTTTTTATCTGTAAAGAAGAAAAAAGAAATACAAATTGTCACAGATTTTAATGAAATATACGTTGATTCTACACGTGGATTATGAGACAATGGGCCCCTGGGCACAGACATGCAAAGGGCCCGACCACCTGTTCTTCATAAGAGCAACACATACAGACTTTATAGTTGTTTAGCCTCTTATTGTTGTTGTTTTGTGTCTCTTTGTGGTCATTATGTGTCTCTTTCTAGTTGTTTTGCATCCCCTTTTAATCGTTCTGGTCCTTCTGACATTAGTTGTAGTTTTGCCCCTTTTGTCCCTCATTTTGCATCTCTGTAGTTGTTTTGTGACTTTTTAATGGTCACTTTGAACTTTGTAATTGCTTTGTGTCATTTTATGCATCTTTATGGTTGTTTTGTGTCTCTTTTTGTCACTATTAATGTCTTTATTGTGCTTTTGAGTCTCTTTGTAGCCCCATTGTGTCATTTTGTAGTTGTTCTGTATACTTTTGTGGTCATTTTGTAGTCATGTTAAATCTCGTCATTGCCTTGCATCTCTTGGTTGTCATTTTGTGTGTCTTTGTGGTTGTTTTGTGCCTCTGTTGTTGTTTAATTCTGTAAAAAATGTCTGTTCTTTTATACTAACCCAAGAAAAAGATATGTACGGAGTTAAAAGTTTAGTTGCATGTAGAGTGATGAGGAGACTCTAAAATGCTTGAAATTAACACATGAAACAAACACAAATGTCATATTTCTATCACATTTTCTACAATATTTTGGACAATTTCAGGTTTGACTGTTTTTTTCTAAATTCAATGACGTCAGCTTGACTTCTTGTAGTGGTTTAATTTCACTTGACCAGAAAATTAGCATCTTAAACTGTTAATCTTAAAGTGTCTGCTTCCTGCATTATTTCTTTTGCTCTTTTGTTTGGAAATGTATCACCTGAACCACACACATCAGTGATCCAGGGGACAAACTGACTCGTCATATACAGGAAACCAGAGGTATAGGGTTGGTCACACCTGAGCAAACAGCAGGGGCATTTAGATTGACAGAAGGACACTTGTACCAACTAGAAGGACACTTGGAGGACTCGTCGGTCAGAGGGACACTTGAAGAGCCCATGTGCCCCTCTGGTGTATTATTAATCCATCCATTAAGGGTGCACACACATCCCACATGAACCCCCGTCACTCCCACCCCTGTGAACCCCACTGCACAAAACACCCAAAGCACTACTGTTTGTAATAAACAACGCTGCTGACCTCCATTGTAATGTTATAGCTGGATGTTGGCGTGCACTGCAGCATCTCGTCATTGCAGCAGCCAGCGCACCGCGTCAACACGACGCAGGACGGGATGAAGATGTGCTCCACCTCCTCCGGATACTCCTCCAGGATCTCCACCAGCAGCTCCCGAGGCTGACACAAACTCTTGTTGTACACCTCCATTAAAGGGATCACTGAGGAGACAGAGTGCACGAGGGTTATAAAATGGCAGCGGAGCTTCAGTCTAAACCAGTGACTCTTGAATACTACAGGGCTGTAACAATAACACACATCTAAAAGGAGACGGGGATTAAAACAGCTGGCAGGCTCACAGAGGAGTCACAGGGAAGGAGATGAAACCCACACACATGCATGCACACACACGTTTTACTTTCTATTATTCCATTGAGAAGCACTTGGATCATACATTTGTGCAGTTCCCTTTGGCATTAACAAGTGCTCTGTCTGTATATTTATCAGGCCCCATCAGCTGCATCTGATTAAGTGTCACCACATCTCTATGGCTCTGCTTCTCCTCTATTGTCTGTTTTTTCACCTTCAGTCTACCACCCCCCACCCCACCCCCTCTGTCTTTGCAGGAGTTCTGCTCTTGAGAAAGATATTAGCACACAGACACAGACAACACCTCCAGAATCTTACCCAGAGCCTAAAACAACCCCCAGCCTGACAGCCCTCTGGGAAGCCAAACTAAACACATGGAGCCTGAACAGTATCATGAAGTTCAGCTTCTGATTGTCCAAATTAGATTGGGCAATGCTGGGATTGTGCAAAATGAAAATTGTGGGCCAAGAGGGTGAAATTCCATTCTATAAAGGAGTCTGGTCACCATAACATTTCCCCAGCTTAACCTCAAACAAGAAGGAATGCTGTCCAGGATAAAAAAAACGTCTAAGAGTTGAATTTTAAGGGGGAAGCTGCTCTCATTTACTAAAAAAAAGTGGGGGTTTGAGGAGGAATCTGGACAGGTTTAAACTATGCAGCCGTCCACCAGGAGGCGATAATTCCCCCTTTTTAATGTCAAGGTGAACCTCAAACTAGACCTTTTCTCCCCTTTGGCTGTGTGCCAGCCAGGGAGCCCAGAGCAGGCTGTATTCCCACGGTGCCCTGTGGGACACCTACCGTCATGTGGACCTCTTTCTGTTTCCTTCGGTATGTGGGCGCTCTGCAGGGAGGAGGAAAAAAAAGCTGTTAGTTACAGTAGATTGTGCAAGAGCTCAGAAAAAAACCGCCGCAAGTGCCCTTTACTTATCCATAGTTGCGCAAAAAATATATTTACATTTTGACATTTGCTGGCAGAACATGAAACCCACATTATGTGTCTTATCTGTGGTTATACACAATATTTGAGAGTCAAATGTTCATACTACAGTGTGTCTTGTAAAAGCACAATATAAAAGCATCACATCTGGAAATATATTGATGAATTTTCAGGTTGGATTATTTATATGTGTCAACATTTTTAAAATATCCTAAATTAAGTTGCCTGTATGATAATTACCGTATAATATGTGTTTAAGACCTTAAATTTGCAAATATTTAACCAGAAATCCAACGTGCCAAACAAGCCGACCTAAATTCTAGCACTTCAGCTCCGTGATTAAACTCTATAAACTGTTGAATTGCTCGTGTTGGTTTTTGTTTCGGTTAACAAACCTTGTTAACCGAACCTAATGTGTGCCTCCGCCGCCTCTTGGCAACGCGGATTAATAACTGTCGCCATTAAAACCGGTAAGAATTTCAGCCTGCTACTTTCCCTCACAGGGGGGTAGCTGTCACCACACCAGTCAGACCACAAAGGCTTTTTTTCTTTTTTGGCAACTTTCCATCTGTGCGCGCATTACGCACAACTTTCTCTCGCTTTCACACACGCGCGCACGCCCCCTCTCTCTCCGTCTTACGTACAAGTGCGCGCAACTCACGCAATATGTCGCCAATATTGCATGAGACCCAGCTATGTCGCACCGGCTTGTATTCAGTGAGCCGGTGAAACTTTTTCCATTCCTTAATGAAAAAAACCCGGGTCTGCCTGTGGGTGCCGCAGTCTCCTCCCCCTTCTGGTGGCGTGAGAGGGTCCAACCTTGTGGGGTGGGAGACCCCAACCCACCAAAACACTATATACTTGTATTATTAATGGAAGGGTGTCAAGCTGCGAACACAGGCCCCTAAATTGATGATAGGCTGACTGGTAATGAGTAGTTGAGGCAGCATCCTGTTGACTGGGGGGCTTAGCTGTCATTAAATAAACCGGTTAGATAAATAAACACTCAACTCAACTCAACTCTGGAGGGGGAATATTTCATTAACTTAGCAGTGAGATGCTCCAGAGTTCCAATCTAATACATCCTTGCTTCCTTTGAGGTAGCAAATTCCTATTAGAAATAATCCTTTAAAGTCCAATCATGTTGCTGGAAAAATGCAGCCTCCTATTGAAGTTTTTTTTCACCGGGAAACCTTTGCTCAAAGCCTCCCTGAACACACTGCACTTGATTAATGATTATATGGAAAACGATTTACAGTGCGCCCTCAAACAGCCATTAAAATTCTCGCTGTCAACCTGATGAACCTGCGGAGGAATGTTTGTAGAAATGAATATGAAAAGTTTTATTTGTATTATTATTATTATTATTATTATTGAAGCAAACCGTGAGTGTGAGTGCCAGGAGTGAACCTGCTCACATGTCCTAATTCAGAATGGAGCCACTGCGCCTTTAAAGCGTAATAATATCTCCACGGTGGTTTTAGAGCAGGCCTGCAATCAGCTAGCGTCAAAACTTGACAACATTATTTAAAAAAAAATCATCACATATGCCGCATTTGTAGAAAGAAAAAGCGCACCACCCAGGAGCGTGTGGGTTACGTGTATATAGTGTCGGCTTTGCGTAATGGCTGTTTAAATCTCCCCAAAGCCACGAAACATTACAGCTTGTTTAAACACGAGCGATGACCTAGCCAGAGGAAAGGCAAGGACGAGCTACACATTAATGACCATTACGCAAATAGAGGTCGGTTGATGTTTTTTTTCTGTGTGTGTGCGTGTGTGTGTGTCCAGTTTGCTCTCTGGAACACATGACTCACCTTGACAGCTGACAGCGTCAAAAATAATAGTGTCAAACTGTCAATAAAGTTCATGGTGTTGAAAATCCAATCCAAAGGCAGGCGACGTTTTAAAATCCAAGAGGCCAATGTGGCGATTTGTTCTCAAACATGAAGTTTATATAAACAAACAAACAAACAACAACACAAAGTGGACCGGCTAGAACTTCTCTAAATAAGGGGTAGGGGGTTGTAATGGCAATGGCAAATCCATATTGGTCCCGGAGCGTACAATCCTTTGCGCATAACTTCTTATTTTCTCAACTGTTGCCAATGGTTTTCAAGATATCCAGAAAAACGAGAATCCAAGACGCGAAACGTCTCACATTGTTCCGCAGCAGACCTTTATTTTCTTGCAAGGAAATCCACATTAGGCTACAGAAATAATCCCATGCTTGCCGTCTCCAAGTAAATGTCCATTGGAAACTTGGTAGCCTACTCCTGCGTGCAACTTGAACTCATATGCCAGGATGGTTTCAGTGAAAGAGAATGCCGCGCTGAGAGATCCTCGTCTCACTAAACAATGTCTATTTGCTCTGGCTGTTGTACTCTCCTATCACTGCGCACTAAAGAGGTCAGCTCTCTCCGTTAAAACCGCTTCCACCTCTGTCTCGCTCTCTCCATACTGTGACTGTGTGTGCGTGTGTGTGTGTATGTGTGTGTGTGTGTGTGGCAGCAACCAGCCGCGGTCATGATTGGTGGTTCATTAGAGCACAGTAGGTGTGTCTTCTATGGGCCGATATACAGAAGTGCGCGCTTGTCTCTTAAGTCTTTCTCCAAAAGTTTCATCTCTTTAACGTCGACTCATGTGACCGCATCACCAGCACGCTATTAAAAGCTGACTTCAGAGGCGCCTGGCTATTTTTATTATATTTGTATTCGAGAAAAAAGGAATAGGGGCATCCTGATATTGTAATTGCAATAAGCCTATTTAATACTTGTGGCATCTAATCAATTTCATTATGCAAAGGCTGCGTCTTTTGCGCAGTTCTCAAAGCCCCTTTAAAAATGCACAGTCTAATAACATGCAACCATTTTATGTCTACTTCATAGTTATGTACAGTTATATACAGATATGTAGGCTATTTCCGAACTCATGTAAGGAAATTGCGATTGAACATTTTTAGTGCGCAAATACTACAAACAATATGACCTTGGATGGTGTGATTTTTTTTTTGTTGTTGCTTAAAATGTAATTTTCTTTGTTATGTTTGGTATGAAATATGTATAAATTGTGTATTCACTGTTACTAAGGCGAGGTGAGTGCCACACCTTCACATTTCCAGTTGGCCTGGTGATATTAGGGCAACACATTTTCCAGCCTACTCGGGGTCTAAGCTCCACAAATATCCACCGTTTACATCAAAGAGAAAACCCAAGTTACTGGAGCAGGAGAGCGTGTGTGCTCAGACACGTAGCCAATACGCCTGCGTGCGTGCGTGCGTGCGTGCTTGCGCCGTGAAACGTTTCCGTCAGTGATCCGCCGCGCGAGTCATGAGACGTCGCCGCCGCATCCCGCCGGTCAGCGCGCGTCAGCAGACGCACACTCATGGAAAGTAGGAATATCCGCGAGTCGTGACTTCCTACCAGTCACTCCACTGAGGGGGAATGGAAGAAGAAGCCACCTGACCTAACCGGTTGAGGTTGACTCCTGGTCAGGCTCTTCTTTTTTTTTCCTTTTTCGAGCAACAGCTGAAACATCACGGCGAGGAAGAGGAGGGAATACAGAGGAAAAGGAGTCAGAGAGAGAAGAGACACTAACATGCTGATTAATGGAGGATGTAAACCCACGCAGCTCCTTCATCATGATTGTTTATGCTGCTGATGACGATGATGAAGATGATGTATTAAGGACAATAAACATAAATACAGCCTCTGTCCCACAGTGTGACTGGGTATGTGTACATGTGGGGGAGAAGTATTTATATAATTTACTCGTAAAAGTTAAAAAAATAAATCTTATTGAAGTCTTTGCATGTACATCTGAGAAGTATCTGATGTGAAAATAGACTGTATACACTATATGCTAAACACTATAGCCAGTGTTATTTTATTATACTGTTTAGATCATCTAAATGGTAGCCATACATTACCTCCTTATATACAGTTAGATCTATAGCGATGCATTGTGTTTTATAATTCAATCATATTTTTTTTATGTAAATCTGTATGATAGTATCTAGTAACATCTGATAAATAAATTAGTTAATTTGCAAAAAAGAAATGCATAAAATAAATGAATGAATGATTAAATAAATAAAATGAATGAACCAAAACCATTTTGATAGATTTCCATTGATTGCTCAATAAAAACACACAATTTAGAAAATCTAAAAAATGTTTGAGATATATCAAAACAATCCAGTTCGAGTTTGGTTGATATAACCTGGGCTGCACCAAAATAAAAATAAAAATAAATCAAAAACGAGATATCTGTTCTTGTGAATGAATTCTTCAAATATGGAGTGAAAAAAAGTGCCATATTGTGAGTACCACAAAAGTGGAATAAAGTACATGACTTTGATAAATGTACTTGGTTACTTTTCACCAATTCAATTTTTATTTTTTTGTTTTGTTTAATAAGAGGACTTTAAAAATATATATATATATATTATCATAATATAAACCTGGAATAAAAAAGTTAAACCAAGAATTAACCAAAAATTAAAGGCACTTGAAGCATATGTAAAAATGTGCTGGGATATTGTCTAAAACAAATATATGTATGAATATATATTTTTTTTATTTTTTACTGAATGCCTCCGAACAATCTAATGTTAAACTAGCTGTTTGAGTTCTTAGGAATGTCATCATGTAATAATTCATAGTGTAATTTGTGCTTGATGCCCTCTGCTGGACGGACAGGCCACTGCAGCTCTGCCACTGTTGTGTCTGCCTCCTGCACACTGACAGATTGATAGACACCAAGGAAGGGAAAAGAACTGATAAGTATGTAATGACATAAGTTGGCAGCTATGTGCCTCGCATATTAGGCGTGCTTGCTACAACCCATACCTTACAGTGCATGCAAAATGGAATGAGGATGGAAAAAAGAAACAATGAGACTTTACAGTGGAGGGAATTGAGGCATGATGGAGCAAGAAAGCAGAGAGGCAGAGTGAGTGATAGATAAGGAAAAAGAGAGCTTTTAGGAAGAGAAGGATTCGGCTGTCATGTAACCGGAGCAAAGGAGTCCCTCGGCTTGATACCCGTCCGTAGTTTAATTGAAGAATAACACTTGGGTTCATTAACGGTGTCACTGAGCTCCTGTTTCTGCTGACTCAGAGTGTGTGTGTTTGTCTGAGTGTGTGTGTGTGCACTCAAGGTTACAGTTGATACAGTGCACGGGTGAGCGAGTGTATTCCCGTTTGTGCTGACTACATACATACACATAAGTAAACACACACGCTTTAATGAAGTAGTCCTTTTTTAAAAGTACAACAAACAGCCTCCCCTGCATCCATCTGCACATTGACGCACACTTGCAAACGTCATCATGGTACCAGGAAGTCGGGGTGATTCCTGTCTGTGCTGAGGGGACAGCAGGTGCTGTTTAATACCACGGTAAACACTCTTTGAGGCTACTTTGTCACAAATTGTCTAGTTTTGAGGGTGCATTTTCAGCGCTAGCCTCAATGACATAATAAAAAGCCACCCCATGTACCACCAGTTTCCAATTTCTTTTACTATTAACTGGCAGCAGTCAGATACTAATAAAAACAATGAACTTTATTTGTAGAGCAACTTTTATACAAAAAAATGAAGGCAAAAGTGAAGAAATTACATAACGTAAATACACAGAATGAACATAAAAACAGGGATAGAATGTCATAATTAATGTCAAATAAGATGACCAATAAAACAGGATAATACAAGTTTAAAAAAAGATAAAAATGGATTACATAGAATGCATAACATAAGATATATTATTATTGTTATTATTAATAATAAGAATAAGAATAACAGAAGAATAGCAGACTCTGCCACTTGGAATAAAACTACTATACAATACCATTAAAAAGTATCAATTATCATTATTCATTTTATAATTATTATGTTAACAATATATATTTAATTATCTTCTTTTAAGTGCTGCTTGCAGTGCATCAGTAACAATCTAAACTTACATGTCATTGTGCCTTTTTTGTACTTTTACATTAATGCTTGAGTACATTTTGTTGTTAAAGCTGTTTTACTTGAAGTGTTATTAAAGTCATCACTTGTGCTTATGATTGTAAAAGAAAATGATGGATTACATGCATACCTTGTTTTCAGTAAATCTCTTATGCATGGGTAAACAATTTGGATCCTATGCAGAAATGGCGGACCCCGCCACTAAAAATAGAAATTGTATTTTTTTTAAACAAGGATTATAATTTTTACAAATTTTTAATTTTTATAAACTTTGTATATTATCTACCATATTAATGTGCAATCCTACATGTCTTTGGAATCCCATTTTTATTTCTTTAACGCTTTATTGTGCTTAAACCTAACTGAATATTTCCCGCAGCGTGTGATCATGTGAGGATGAAAGTCACATTGTTTTAACTGTATAATGTAACAGAAGCATTCTCTTACCAAAAGCCCAATGGCTGACTCCCACACTCTTTCATTCCCTCTCCTCCTTTTCCGCCTCTTACACTCCCTCTTTGTAAAAAAGTGAGTCTTCGCTTCTTGCCGTGTGTGTGCTTGTGGGAAGCGTAAGCTGCTGGTTAGTGTGTGGAAGGGAGTGATTTGCACAACAAGGTGCTTCTGACCGAGTTAACGGAGTCGACCTCTTCACCAATCTTATATAAATTATCCAGGATTAACCTTCAGCTGCGCGCCCCGATAATGTGTCCTGATAACATTCACTGTAACACCATGTGACCGAGCTGCATAAGTGTGTGCACATTTACACATAGGAGCAAACCTGGAATGTTAATGACTGTGTCAGGTTGTTTTGGGCCCATAATGTACGTGCAAATGTTTGTGTCTCCCAGATTAGGAATTAAAAAATGAAGTCTCTATTGTTTCAATTTTTAGGGATAGTGTCTTATCAAAGAACAAAGCTGTTTTTGTAACCATTTGCGAAATGTCATTCCATTCCTCAAAGAAAACGTCTGACGGCCATTTGGACTGGCCGCGGCACAGATGACTTCACTCACTCTTGATAGCGGCGGTATAAATCATCAGCCAATCAGTGTAGGGACCATTGACCCTGCTCAGCTGTGAGGAGCGTGCCGCACAGAGGCAGCACACGTCCAACCGACCTTCATTACCCTTCCCACCTCCTCCTCCATCCTGCTCTTTTATTAGGATGAGCAGATAAGCAGAAGCTTTTAGATGAAGTAAGAGCTAAAGTTCGAGTACTTTAACAAGCAAGAAAAATAGTTCTCCCTTTCCTTTCGAGAGCGAAACGTATTCCACCCCCTCTCTCCTCTTCAGTTTATCTCCTTTTGGCCCGTTCCAGTAAGTGAGACGGTTTTTGTGTACTCTCAGTCAAGCAGTTCAAAGAGTTCATAAGCCTATTTGGTCAGCAGAGAAGAAAAATGAAAGGAAGGAGCTAGAGTGGGACGAGAATATAGTGTTCTTTAACCCGACCAAAGGCTAGGCCTGTCAACATTGATCATATTCCAATATGTCGGGGCCAGCCCTGAAGGACCACATGTTCAGGAAGTCACTGTAGGAACATGCAAATCTGGGAAAAAGACACAAGTATGGGTCAGTTGTCAGTGAAAATACATCTGTAACTGCCTACTTCTAATTTTACATTGATAATTCACTCACTAAATCCATATTTATGAAATTTTAAGTACTAGTCATTGGATAATCGTAGAATATTGATTACTGAAGACATTGTTGACTGGACACAAACTCTGGTCTCCGTTTGTTGAGCTAAAACAGACTTATCTTGTTTAACATATCTTTAAAGTGCATCCACAAGTTTGTCCCTCTGTCTAAATAATACCCAGAGAAGTAAAATTCCGCATTGAAGACACAAAGGAAAATCTTATCCAATCCTAAATGTCAAGCCATTTCATGAATGGTATTTGCTGGCCGTTACAGCCCTTTTTATCTTTTGTGAGAACATCTCCCAGGTGTGTTTGGGAACTCTCTGTTAAAGTCACTTTCCTTACACACACACACATATACTGTCTTATCTGTGTGTGCCTTTCATTGTGGGCCTGTCACAACTCTCCCATCATGGCCTGTTGGTGACCACACAGGAATCCTCACAAACACAAACATAAGCACAAACACAAACACAAGCACTAACGCTCACAAACACTGACCCATGACCTCAGGTTTTGACCTCAGGTTAATGCATTGTGAAGATAAGACCAAAGCCAGCTGATTTAACAACCACAATACACCTGGACCACCTTTAAACCTCTCAATTTAAAAGACTGCAATGTGTCACTGGATACTTCCAACCAAAGAAATAGTCCCTCTGATAACTGTTGTAAGTGTGTGGCATGGATTATCTAGAGTTAAAGGGGGGACTGTTTCTAAAAAGAGATGTTTCCCAGACAATAAATCCTGATGACTTTGAGCTTTTTATTTCTCCACTTCTGTTTTGTTTACCCTCAAAACTAGACATTCTCATTGGCCTCAGCTGTACTTTGCATTTAGTGCGAAAAGGCAAATGTTAGCTTGCTAACATGCAAAACTAAGCTTTGTCAGTGTGAGCATTTTAGCATGCTGATGACATAGGAGAAGTTAGCCTCTCTGGATTTCTGCTATTTAAAAAAAACAAATCCAAACCATCATTTAACCAGTAGTGTTGCTGCCAGATTTCTGGCAGGAAACCCAGAAGGCTAACTTCTCCCATGGCCACTTTTACCTCACTGCTGTGGCTAATTACAGCCTCACATAGCTGTTAGCATAGCCCTACACTTGTTTAAATGTATTTTCTTTTCTTTAAAACCTGGGAAAAAATAAAACAGCTATACCTGAACTAACAAATACCACTTTCTATACCTGCATCTATGCTCTCTATGTAAATAAACAAATAACTTTGGTGTTTCAACTACCACAGTAAAATTACTGTCAATGTGACCTGTCAATGGAGTCTGGTGGCTTGATGAGATTGTAAATGGATATAATGGTTTTAGTTCCTGATCTAAGAGAGCTGTCTGACATCGAAAGTGGTGAAAATGTCATAAATATTGCACACGCTTAAACTGATGTTGATAATTGCAGGTGGCTGCCCCCATCTGCAGCTGTACATGTTTTAGATTGTGTGTTGATATACCTGTCTGTTTCTCAAAAGTGGGGGCATGCCAATCCCTAAGTAATACACTGATTCTGGATAAATACTTTATACAACCTCACTTCAAAAAATCGGAACTTTCCCTTTAACCCTTTGGAGTTTTGGGCCACTTTTGCAGTTTTTGAATACTCATTCGGCCTGTATACACCACTATAAAAATGTTTACCAAGCCAAGTTGGTATACATTTTTTCAGCAGCCTCACCTTTATGACCTGATAATTTTATCACTTTGACTCACGTGATCAATATTTTGAACACAAAAATGCATAGAATCAGAATTTAAAAGGATGTTTTTCTTACTTTAAAAACACAGTCATGCTCAATGAAGAATTGTTAATATTACCAATAATTAAAGCCAGTACTATAGAGGGAAGTTGACAGCAGGGCTTCATTTTTACATTGTGACATCATGAAGAAGTCAGGTGATTAGATCACACCTGTGTGATCGTCGACTTCAGAGGGTAAACAAAGTTTGTACTGTTGATATAAATAGTAGCCCCACCTTTGCTACAACTGTTATAAATCACCATAGTTACCCGTTTTTTTGCCTCTTATGTAATGATTAATGTACAACGTGAGTTTCCATATGTGTGAGTGAGTTCGGCTTTTTCCATTCATCCACGTTCAGCAGCACGGTTGATATGATGTGTGTCTGAAAATATGTGCTGCTTTTATTCATTTTTATGACAATTGTAGATTTGTCTCAGCTTGTTATGATACACTCAATTTGATATTGTCACTTTTCCATTTGGAATAGGCTGAAACTGAGCAGCACTGTAAGGCATGCACTCAATGAACCACAAGTATTTACTCCCTTGACATCAAAAGGGCCATACCCATAAAATGCAACATGGTCCGCAATTGCATCATAAAGCTGTTGATTCATAAACTGGCTCTGTAAACTTCACAGTGTTATGATGCCCCACCTAAAGCACTTTGAAAGGCTTTTGTTGCTTGTTAACCAATTGTAGATTTAATGTGGCATTAATGTGAGAGCTGTATGTTGTTGGAACATGTTTACACTGTGATTTCAATAGGTGTGTGTGTGTGTTTTGGGTAGGAATGCCGGGTAATCAAAAGCATGGAAATTAACCCGCGAGGTAAAAGGAGGCAGGTAGAGTACACCAACCAGCCCGCTCCTCCCCCCTAGGAGAAAAGCTATTCACTGCATTCCTGAGCACAAGAGTGTGAGATTAAATACACACAAATTCAATATAAGTACACACACACACTCACATGCACATACAGACTTAGAGATACATGGGCACTGATCCAACAGCACAGTCCAAAGGGCAAAGCTGAAGACAATATGGTCTACATTGGGCAATAAACCCACTTTATACATGATATATATTTATACACACAATGCTGCATTAGACTATAATGATATACCAGCTTTCCCTCCCAACTAAAGGTTCAACCCTTAGCCATAATGACAGAATAACACAACCCTGAGAACCCTGCAATTAACAATGAGCATGTCATCAAGCAATTTGTCCACACATGCTCACTGCCATGTGTTCAATCTGTGTTTGTTTAGAAAGTGAGATCAGGAGAGCCGCTTTCATTTGTTTGTAAAGCCGCGACGAAAAGTGAGTCAATCTGGTGGTGTTGTGAAGTGAATTTCTAAAGAATTGATTGGGGGAAGTACTAACAGTTACTAACTGACTGCTGAGGTGGCTTTCTGGTTTATGGAAGGATCCGTACCAAACATGCACATACACACACTCCTCCTCAGTAGGCATGTCATGGACAAGCTTTATTAAGAAGTTTACTTAAGCAGAGCAGGATTTCCAGTCCTCCATACCAGTACTTTCACTCAAATAGGAACATCAGGATGTTATTTCAAGACACTATAAAGGAGTTAATCCTTATTTTATGTAACATATAAACATTCTCACATGCCTACAGGCATTTGTAGTAAAATGAAAAAGAGACGAGTTGCATAAGAACATAATCTAACCGCGACATCTCGATCTACTGCCAGAGTTGTGTGTGTGTGTGTGTTAAATATGTGTAAGCGGGAATCTTCCAAAAACCAAAACACTGCCAGAGAATTTCCTTGTTGCAACATGTCCCACTCAATCAGCCAGTGGAAAAAAAGAATTTTTTTTTAACACCAATGAAGCTCCTTCTGACTTTATGTGAACTGGAAATGCGCCATCATGCATCCCTACACATAACAGATGATCTTAGTTCAAGAGTCGAGATTTACAGTCACATTAGAACGGCTGTTGAGGTCATTTTGTTTCTACACAGTTCTAATCAGACTTTTTCATGAGCACACACACACACACACACACACACACACACACACTTCGGGAGCAGTCCGTGCTCTCCACGCACGCACGCAACAACGGACGCACCCAATGGGTGGGTCAGTGATGAGAAAATGATGAAGTTGGAAACTGAAAGCCTTGTTCGACATTGATTTTACAGTAACAACAGCTCTCGTTATGTAAAAGCTCCTTTACTGTTTAAAGTCATCACTGGGCTGATTCTTGGAAATCCCTGCCTTCAATAGTAATATTAATTTCCCCCTAAGACACATTAGCAACACTGTGTCCCATAATCTAATTAAAAACTGATTTCATTTACCAAAATCTGCAGATTTCCCTCGGGCACAGTGGGGTCATAAAGATAATTCACCGACTAAGTGCTGGAAAGAGTGTAAGGCTCAGATCCTGGAAGAAAATTACACAATCTTTAATTTTTTAAACAAAACAAGGATTTAACTTTCAGACTGAAACATCAAACTAAAACTGAAACAGTTTCAGTTTACAGGCCAACTCAGACAGTGTTTCGGTATTTTTAAAGGGATTGGGCCATAATTACCGCATTTAATTTGAAAAAGTCCTATTCATCATCTTCCTTGGAAGTCATCTTGGTTCGGAGCCAGAAGTGACCATATGTGGACAAGGAGTGATGTTAAGTTATCTGCTAAGGGTACTTTCCTCATTGAAGTCTATACAATTGAACTTATTTTTGCAACCAGTGGAGTCGCCCCCTGTGGGTCTTTAGAAACAATGCAGGTTTAAGATCCTTCCACATTGGCTTCACTTTTCAGACCTTGACCTTGTTGCTTGTTCATATAAATAGTAACCCCACCTACACAACTGTGTTTAATGTCACATATGTACGTATCGCGGCTCACGGTACAACGGCGCATTCTAGAAATAGCACACACTTACGTTCCGCGGTTGTGAAAAAGGCTGTAGTTACTGTGGGTTTATGTTGTAAAACCACTAACCTAGGTTAGTAAAAAACTTCCTGGGTAAAATCCGCCATTTGTTCGACCCATCCACGAGCCCTACCTCTAAAAAAAAGTGTGAATCTGCCCTTTTACACTTCGCTTGGCTGTCAATCACTACTCGGCAAGACATTACAGCAGACGGTGAAGTACGGAGACGTACCTCGTTTTTTGCTGCCTGCACACACAACCTTTATTGGCATTTTCGACAGGAGAACAGGCTGGGATAGTCCCATATTCAGTAACAAGATCATTGAAAGAAAAATTAGACATAATGTGGACATAAGAGAACTTAATCTTATCCCAACCTTGTTAGGGGCCGACAGAGTGACATGGTCCCTCACAGGTTTTCCCACCAGCAAACAAACACTATTTTCTATTCAGACATTGAACTACGACAGGTCAGCAACACCCACAATCTCTTAATGTTGATTTGCTTTTTGTGTGCTTTCTTTTGTCTTTTTATTCAACATAATATATATTTCCTTTCCACTGATGTATAGTATAGCCTGTCCTTCGTTGGCCTACTCAGATACATAAAGTCAATTGCTAAACTAATAGCAATAACCTATATTTTTGACCTATATATTGACCTGATTGTGAAGTGCCGGGGAAAAAATGGATGTAGTCTTGAAGCTGACATGTTTAGGCCTTCTCCCTGTCAGAGGTCAGGATCACCTACAGAAAAGTGTTGCTGGAGCTGGAAGGGATCGCTCAAGGCCACTTCAATGGAGCAAACGCCTGCTGAGAGAGGCAACTAAAGAAACATGATCGCCACTCACACCTCTTCTGATGCCCTGAGGATAGGACGCATAGGGTGAAATACAGTCTTGTTTTTGGGTTCAAAGACGAAAAAAAGAGGTCAAAGTGAAGATTCAATTTTCCTCGGTATGTTTGTCCTTTTCAATACTTTGGAAGATTGTTAGAACTCCTTTGTAGTTCCTACTCAGGGGTTAAAAAAGTTCAAACACGACACTATTCAAAAAAAGCTGATGTGGTCTGTCATGTTTGTGGTTTTGTCACCAGTGCCAGGAAATTGAAAAGTCTTCTGGGACGACTTGCTGGGAAGCGAGTGTGTAAACAAATATGTGTGAATATATTTGCGTACATACTGCATTTTCATACAAGAGATTGAGCCATGAAAAGACAATGTGTGCATAATAACAAGCTTCCTTTGTTTAATTGGCAAGATTCCATGAAAATTATCATCAAAATCCAGTTCAGGAAAAACTTCAACTCCCATTCAGATTGAGCTAAAAAACACACCCTCAAATATTTTTTGATGAGGCAGATGTTAATCTTCAGAAACCGCGATGGAAGAGAAACGAAACCCATACGGTTTGCATAGAGAACGTATGATTGAAAGCAGAGGAACTTTGCACTACGTGTGTGTGTGCGTGTATCCTCTTTCAGGTGACTAAATTGCCTTGTCTTTGTTAGCACTGCTTGTTTCACTGTGACTGAATCCACAGACTGGTAGTGAAACCCAACACTCACTCTGGGAAAAAAAACCTTTCCCAAAACTCGGTCTTGATTTCTTTACGAGGTGCAGTGTCACACTAGGTGGGCCTGCACGCTGGGGAGTCTGCAAAACCTGACACTGAACACACCAAATGAGCCCACGCCACTTAAAATTTACTCAAAGAAATTAAGACGCTGTGTTTTTCCAGAGCAGGATGCCCGGGGTTTTAAGATGCTAGATGTAAATCAAAGGGGAGAGAAAAGAGACGTGCAGAGAAAGTGGAGTGCATCAGACAAAGTTGACCCCTGTTCTTGAGGGAGGGTTATTTATGTGAACAAGGTGAGAGATCAAGTTGGGGTTATTGGGAGGCTGATTTCTGGTGTTGACAAGAAACTTTGACATTTGGCGTAAATCTGGAGATTGCTAATGACTGAGAATTGTAGTATTTTAGAAAGTTGGGGTTTCCCAAGTGCATTTTTTGGCCACGCTAATGATGTGCTTAACTGAATGATGATGTGGAATATGGGCTTTTCATTGTACACAACAGTAGCAGCACTAATGTGACATGATTTTGACATAACATCTTCTTTGATAAAACTTTACAGGCAAACTCCATTTGCATTCTTTCACAGGTTTTTCAATTGGAAACACCCATACAGTGTTTGCAAAAAGCAGTGACGTAGCTGACCACAGTCAGCTCATCCGTAAGGCTGTGAACAATGTGAATGCTAGCATGAGCTGAGTCGGCATTAGCTGCGCTAAATTTTGAAATTACACAGAAGCTAAGTACTGTACTGCCATGGACGGCATGTAGTTTGGACCTGAAAGTCACAAAATAACACAAACTTACTACCCGGACTAAGCAGCGGTAGAACAGTGACTTTATTGTTTTTGACAATGGAGTCTGATGGTTTTGGAGAGCCCGATATCATGACTTCAGTTCCTCATCAGAAAGGTCTGTCTAAAGGGAACGCAAATCTGTGAAGATATTCCAAATATAGCATACACTCAGACCAATATTGATTGTTTTAGGTGGGCAAAATATGTTTGTCTGCAGGCTCTATCCATAGCGGTACATATGGCTGTCTCCAAAACCCCCAGACTCCTTTGACAAAACAGAAACTTTACCTCAGTCAACTGCTGCAACAATCTGTTTGTTTGTCTGTGTGACGGTTGGCCTTAGACCTGAACAGATGTGATGTAGTGCCCTACATCAATGATGGTATTCTGCTTCTCTAAACTGCAAGTGTGATGGATGATGCCATGCCATTGTTTCAATATGCCATTGTTTGTCGTCCCATCAGTCTAAAATGTTTCCATTGGGCCAAAATCCCATTTGTTCAGTGGGTTATAATCCTGTGATTTAATGATTTGTATATTATTTGCACGTCTTGTTTGACCTCCACTTAACTGAATACAGTACAAAGACAGGATATTGAATACTCAAAGTGATCAACGTTATTTTTTTTGTAAATATATACATTCATTCTGAACTTGATGCATTCTGGTTTTACACAGCGCCCAACATTCTGAATGTTTGGATTTGAATACATAAAGAATACCACTGGGAAGCTACAGCATTATATAAAAACCTCAATAAATTGACTGCCCTTTAAATTGTTTTAATTTTAAATCTCCTGTTGACATTTTCCTCATCTTATATCCCTTCCACTCATCCATCTTATTTACCACCCTCTCCATATCACCTCTGGCCTTTCACTCTGACTCACCGTCTATACAACCGATATCACTGCTGTCTATCAGTCAAACACACCAATTGTTTCTCTCAATGTCCTTGTTAAATCACAGATTGTCCTCAGTTTATCCATCTGGCTGCCAGACATTAAACGATGTATGAACTCATGTTCTCTCTCACCCCTCGTCCTCTTGCTCCCCCCGGGGCTAGCGGCTGTAAATCTGCACGAGCTGCTAACTGTCTTATCTGCTGTGTATATTGGCTGTCTCTGGTTTGCCCAGGCAGAGTTTTAATGAGGACACAGACACCCTCGCTTGCTCTGTGTGGTCTGCTCGCAGACTTAACGATATAACACTGCGCTCTATAAACCTCGGGAGGCCATATGATCAGCTAGCTGCAGCGCCCGGGAGACAGTTTGGAGTAGATGCTAACTGGCCTGTGCTAACACTGTGACGCATGTGTCCAAGTCAGATAAAGCACGAGAAACAAGTGAATCCACTCTCAGAGGGAAAAGCAATTGCTCTTGAGCGCTCACTCACTTTACATGTAAAGTCCCTGAGCCGGTGTTACAAGCTGCAACGTGCTGGGAGGAAAGATGACTTTAATGATTTAGGTCTGTTAGCTGAACACATTTTCTCACCACAGATGTTTAAAGGCCCGCAGCAACAGGCTGGATACACTTCTTTGAAATGTGGAGAAAGAAGCGTAGAGAGTGAGAAATGTATGACACAAACTGTGGTTTTATTAAAGGATATAATTATGAATGACATCACTTGCAAGACACCAAGAAACTGGAACAGTTATTTGTCCATTTTTAGTCACTGTGTGTCTACTAAACTAAAGCCGCTAAAGCCATTTCGTACGTGCAGTGCAGAAGTATTAGTGACATGTTACAGGAATGTGATTACTCAACCTGTAATTCAGGAATTAGTTACTAATCCCAGTAATACTCCATAACTTTGACATTTTGGGAGTCAGTGTGCTATCTTCCAAGGAGTTAGCAGGTGGAGGTTCATGGACAGGAAAACCTCCTGATCGCCCCCTGGTGTCTGGCTGCAATATAGCTCATAAACCCCGCCCCCTCAATGTTAGCAGATGGGAAATGGGCCAAACAAATTACTTAGATTGACATTAAAGATTGTTCTAAACTTTGGCTCCAAATGGCGTCACCAGCACAAGATGGCAGTACCCGTATCTGGGATATTTTGGCTTTACTTTTGTGGCCACACATTGATTCTTTATACCATCCATGGGACTTGCTGGGTCTGGGATGTGTAAACTTGGTGCATAGGATGAATTAGGGCTGGGCGATATATAGATATAAAAAATATGGAATGATACAGAAACTGATATGGAATTAGACCTTATCGCATATATCGATATAGTTCAACTTTGCTTTGCATTAATGCTGCCCTTACTAGGATTTGTCATATTTCATTTTTTTTGTAATGTTTGTTATTATTTTCTTATATAAATATATATATTTCAGAAAAAGATTGGCCTGTTTAATTTCATAGGCTATTTTTATTTGAGATATTTTTATTTATTTAAATGTGCACTTTATGGAGCTTTGATTTAAAAATAAAATAAAAATTATTATACAGTATTTATTTTCACTTAAATAAACGGTTTCAATAAAACTATTTGTGACATGTCATATTTGGCTTTAACTGAACATTCGCTCTCACTTTAGTATCAGGATATATATTGTATATCGATATTCAGCCTAAATATATACTATATATGACTTTTGGTCCATATTGCCCAGCCCTAGGATAAATGGGGCATTTGGTGGCTAGCTTAACAAAAAGAGGAATAAGTACAACTCTTTCTAACTCCATTATTACATTATTATTTACTTCTTGTGTGTGTTGGAAGGTGTTTGAAGCCTGAAGTTTCAATGAGGACAGGACTTGTGGATACTGCAAGTTAACATTAAATTAGCTGTCAATGGTGAGTAAATACTTCAAACTGAGGTGAGGCGCTCCTTTTTACTTCAACTTGTGTTAAAATATGATGAATCAGGTTGCTGTCGAAGCTTTGAAGTTATTAGAAGTCTTGACTGGGCTGGGCCAGGTAGCGGAAAGTAATGCAACAAGTAAATCACTTTTTTCTTCAGCTAATGAGTAGTACTTCAATGATTTCATTGACTAATATGTAATGATACATTTAGTTGAGTTGATCTGTGACACATATCAATGGCCAGTAGCAAACAGCACGAATGGCAACAATGACAGTTTCTTGCCTGGACGTCTTCATTTAGCAGTGACTTCGTATTATTGACACAAAGTCACATAGTCAAAATAGAGATAAATTAGTCTCAGCAGCTCATTATACAGGAAGTTCAAGTGACCTTTGAAGGAAAAAAATAGTCTTAGTAACCAAAACATGTTGCCATGTTTGCAGCACCGTCCTCCAATGTTGAGTAAAAAATATCCGTCTCAAGTTTGGACTGAAAAGTGAGTCTAAACACCTGCAACTTCCCACACATATGGCCATCATGTGTTCTGGGGCAATGAACATTTTATTTATTAGCCTATTAAATTCATACATACGATAGGGTGATGGGAAAATGTATAGTAAAGTACCCACAGGAGAGAATTAATGTGTTTCAGTTGAATCGGAAAATGATGGCAAACTGGATGGAAAACATGCACAGATTCATGGTCACAACACAAGATCAGTGTGAGTTATAATACAACACATATCCAAGGATGTGCACCACACACAGAGGCCTGCTTCCTTCTGACTTGTGTAAAGAGAGTAAAGTTGTAGTTTAGAAGTTGTAGTTATAAACCATTGACCCTCTTCGGCCTCAGCTTCCCACGTTACTTTCCAAATTGAAGCCGGAGTTCACCCTACCGTGGAAGTTGCTGATGCTTCGTGTCGAAGGCTAATACTTGAGCTTCTTTGAAGATGACCCACATTCTACACATGGCTGCGGACACAGCAGGAGAAAGGACTACTTTCTGACCTCGCACTACTCTGACCTGCAGATGACCTATGCTGAAGTAAGGAAGGGATCCCTTCAGTGAGCACCGTCAACCAAAACACTGACCGTTAACATGTCACCGATCAATAAGGTGAACAAAAGGCAGTGTCAAACACACATTTCAGTTTTGAAATGTTTTCTAATTAAGCGCCAGGGTCAAACAACATCATCTGACCTTCATTTGGTGATTCTAACTGATATCCCTGTCTCGCCTTGTCCATAAAGGATCTGTGTTACCAAAACATCCTCTGGCACGGCTATTTCAACCAAGTTTAAAAATGCTCCACTTACTGCCATGATTAGATCTTCCTGTTTTGGAAAAGAAAACTTTTGAGCAGGTAAACAATGCAGGCGGAAACAGCGGTCACCTCAGTCTCAGACCTCAAATATTTCAGCAAACCATCGGTGGTTTAGGAAATGCTCAAAAACAACCAAATCAACAGGCAGCCAACTCAGCTTGATGGATGCCTGTTTTCCCTCTCCTGAGGTAATTCAGCACACGAGGATGTTAACTTTACCACCTACAGCACACAAACACACACACGCATACACACACTTAGAAAAACATGATTTTGTAGCATCATGGTAAACGTTTGAGGGTAGCCACAAACGTTCCTCTCCTCTTGACCTCTTGAAGTGTAAGCAAGCGAGTGTGTGTGAAATGCCAGGTGGGTTTTTCAGGCCACGGTTTTCTGTAAAGTACAAAGTAAACTTTAACCACCACAGGGAGCTCTTACTCTTACCAAAGCGATAAACAGCCAAGCACAATGAGATCACCACTGGTACGCCACTTAACCACGAGAAAAACAATGCCACTGAACATTCTGCTGACATTGATTTTCTGAAACTGAATGGTTTCTCTGCTTAAATAGCCAAAAGTACAGACAAAGAAAGTGACGGTCACAAGTAAACAGCAAGTCGGTGATAAATTGATTCAGTTTAGTTGATAGTTTTTGTTGAAAAGGAGCTTTAACGTACAAAGAGTAAGATCCTATTTAAAACTGTACAAACATGTCACACAAATATCTTTCAACATTTTTCAAATAAAAGTAAATTCACTCTGATGAAATAACGAAAGGAGCCTCCTGTGTGTTCTCCCAAACACAAAGCAATTTCTTTGAGCAGCACCATTCCATACAAAGTAAATGCAAAGACATCACTAGTTGTATATTATATAGAAATTTGCATCATGCTGTCTCACAAAAGCCTATCAGTTTCACCTGCATATCCTAGCCCCATTCGATCCAAACTCCATTCAGAAAACAGGCATTTTAAGAGTTGCTTACTTGTCAGACAGATCTGACAAAGCATGAATTCAGACTTTTTACACATCAGCATCATAGTTATCTCAGCATCTGTTTATTGGAATTAAATCAGCAACATCTTTTTATTTTTGGTGCATTCTCATGTAGTAGTGTGGCAGTCATCCAGACACAGATCCTGGAGAAGGCGGTGAATTTCACTGAGCTGTGTGCGATTCCGGATGACGTTATCAAATCAGACACAAAGGTGTTTGGTATGTGGAGCAGCATTAGTGGATATTTTGGCCATGGTTGATGACAGAAGAAATGGAAGTTATTGTTTACACTGGTAAGTTTTTTGCAATTAACACCATTAAACAAAAATGTGATCCCTTGGTTGAACTTGAGAAAGGAACATGACATGAAAATTTGTGTTTGGTGTAGGGGTGGGCGATATGGCCCTAAAAGATTATCACGATATTTCAGGGTATTTTTGCGGTAACGATATTCTTGAGGATATTACAAAATACTGAAAAATATATAGAAAATTTGATTTTTTTAGTCTGTAGAAATAAATAAATCTAAAAACAATACTCTTGAGTATTAGCAAACCAGGAGAAAAAAAAAGTATATTTTTAAGTACAATGCATCAATCCCATCCACTTTGAGAGCTAAATGTGAGCAAACACATCACATAACATTTTTCACAGTCAACAGGGCTTTTTTCAAAAGGACATGAAATAGAGTGTTGAAAATAGCTGGTTAAGGTGGCCGGGGGCACGCCGCCCTGGATAAATTTTTTTTGCATAAAAGCCAAAATTTGGTGGCCTCTCACACATTCTAATGCCACTATTCCATCATATACACTGATCTTATCATTGCATATTTTAATGAAATATTGTAAAGGAGAATAAAGATTCTTGTATGTTTTATTTAAGGCATCTTATTTTGACAGTCTTCTTGTAAATTCTGTGGTGGATTTAATACACTGTGCTCTTATTTTGAAAACTGCATGTGTTTAGCGACAGGAAGTAATAGTAGCTTTTAGTGATTAACACAACTTTAATTGTTAGCTAACGTTAGCTTTCGGCTAACGAACGGTATAATGCAACAATGTGTTGGGACTGTTTCGACGTCTGACAGGCCCGGACAGGTTGATAGCATTAGTTTGGCGCATTCACACGCAGACGGTAAGACACTTAGAGATGATGTGGGGACGAGACTGATACAGACCGGTAGGCACGGCAGCTTGTTATAGATGATCAGTGCATGTATATAAGAGTGTGAATGCACGCGCATGTCTCGGAGGAGGGCGGAGAGGTGGGTCTGGGTTTTTGACTGACTGACCGGTGACAGACACTGAGCAACGGCAATACAACGTAAAATAACTTTATATTATGAATAGTGTAGATATACTTTCAGTAGCTTGAAATGTGACGTTAGTGCAGCACATGAGACTCTGGTGGGACCGCCACAGTCTAGGTAGTTAATGGGAAACCCTCACGCCACTACGTCAATAATTTGGTATGTTGCTAATATCATGATATGCATTTTTTCAAAAAATGTTATGTTTTTTTTTAAGGAACAGTGTGTAGGATTTAGAGGTATCAAGCAGTCAGGTTAAAGATCGCAGCCAACTGATTACCCCTCCTCTCACCACACCATTTGGTTTGTCCATTCTGGGCTACTGTAGAAACATGGCAAACTCTGTGGAGGAGAAACCCCTCCTTATCTGGATATGAAGAGCTCATTATGAACTAATGAAAACACAACTCTTCATTGCAGGTGATTAAACACTATAGAAAACATTCTAAATATTATATTCTACTTCTGCCAATACATCCCCCTAAATCCTTCACATTACTCCTTTAAATTGAAGGTATAGTCAGTTGGATTAAAGTTATGGTACGACAGTCTACCTGTCCAAGTGAGGTAGGACTGCAGCCTGAGAAACATGACTCCGCACCAAAAAAAAAATTATACTTCTAATAATAATATTTTTGACATTTCAGAAATTTCAAATTTAAACTGATGAAAGGAGTAAAGAGGGTGATTAATAAAATATGGTATTTAACTGGATTACAAAACAATTGCAAAAATAAAATATGCTGGCTGTATCTGGCTGCAGTGGTAATTTTTACAAAATTTCATTAGGTTATTTTAGTCTTTCAGGGAGCTCATACTTCAGGTAGATTTTAGCAACTTCACACAAGAATTACATTAACAGAATTTGAGCAACAGGAGGAGGAAAACAACTACCAGGGGAAAAGTTTGTGTGTGTGCGTGTGCGTGTGCTTGCGTGCGTGTGCGTGGTTTTGCTTGCCTGCACCTAAACAGGCCCACTGGGGCCAGGTAGGGATGTGAGGAATAGTTGTCGACACACAAAAGACTGCGCTTTTTGTCACCCGAAGGAAGGCTGCATGCCAAAACTCGTACGTGATGTAGACAGACGACAGGCCTGACAACATCGAGAGCATATGGCCCGTGTGTGTGTGCGGGCACGTGTATGTGTGTATGTGTGTATGTGTGTTTTCCGTGTGTGTGATTTGTGCATGCACAAGGCACAATGGGCCTCAAGAGACAGATTTCTCAGTTTGATTAGTTTTCTTTCTCAGGCCTTAACTCCCCTCCTCCAGCAGCTTAAAGGAGAATACATTTAAAAGTACAGTCCATTTGTTAATGTCTTCTTCCTAGTTAATGGTTCCCATCAATCAGCTTGCAATCAGTGAATGCTTACTCATTTTTCCTTATTTCAAAATAAAAACTTAAAAGGTATCTTAAAAGAATTTGTTAGTTCTGGAAACAGAGACAATCAAGATAAAAAATAAATTTATATTACAGTAAAGCATATAAGATAATATGATAAATGACTCATCCATCTTTAAATATAACCAACTGGAGGTCTCTGAATTTATTTAGGCTTTGTGGTTTCTGTAATGGATGATCTGCTGTAGCTAGGGTACGTTTTCAAATCTTTGAAAGTCTTTTCTTCTGTACATAAACAAATGGCAGCAAAAAGCTTTTTCTGAAGGGAGGGAAATATCTAACTATGTTGACTTTGAGAACATGCCAGTTTCAATAATGTAAAGGTGAAGGGCACCCAAACAAAAAGCCTCAGAGAACACATGACATCTCTTTCTTTCTCTGGCTCTTTCCATCTCTCTCCCACCTTGCTGGTTTTGTAGAAAGTCAATATTGACCTAGCGTTATAAAGCAGGGCGTCAGATCTCATGTAATTTACTGCGTACAGTAAAAAGCCAGAGATGTAAAGGCGAGAACCCCCATGCACAAACAGGCACACATGTGGGGACATATGGAAGATTATTTTGAGTCTTGGTTTAAGCTGTGAAATGGGAAAGATGTGAGGGGAGGGAGACGGAGATGAGAAGAAAGGGAGGGTTAGGAGAGGATGATAACACAACACAGAGAGGCATGGAGGAGGTGTTAAAGGCCAGTAGGTGAGAGCGTTTAGTGGAGAAGACGGACAAAAGAAAGGCAAAAGCTTGAGACAGAAGGTGAAGGGCAGTGAAGGGGAAGAAAAGGGGGAGACAGGAGGGGTGAGAGGAGTTTCAGGGTGGCAGTGAAGGCTACTGAAGCTCTGCAGGAGTTTGGGAACCAGTGAACCTTGCTCTACCCCCCCACCCTTCCTCTTCTCATCCCCCTCTCCATCAATGTGAGGAAAGCCTCCTGGCGTGCTGGCGATACGTTTCCCATGAGCTTTAACATGCGGCCCATTAACCCTTCTCTGTAACGTCCCGCGCTGTTATTTTTCTGTGTTCTGTGGAATCTCTATGAGCAACAAAATAATATTTTGCAGAATAACAATTTTGGGGAAGTCGAGGGTGATTAAGATAAAACGAAACAAGGGGAAATGGAGGCTGTGGGGAGGATGATGCATTGATTTGATGTGGTTATGATTTCCAGTCAGTCATTCCATTATGTTGTTCCAGAGAATATTATGACTCAAATTTTAGATATAGTCTATGCAATGTTATAAGAACATTCATGGGCACCATAGGTTGAATTGTCTCATAAGTTCCTCTACAACTAGCCTATTTGATAAACCCAATCGCTAAACAAAAACATCAATGACCATCCTGCTGATTATGTTCTGGGGCATTCCTAAAATACTAACTCTCTGCAGCAACTATGGTCTTTAAGTTAAAGAGATATCATTGTATTGGCCAACTGGCAACAAAAAACAAAGTGCCTTAAACCTGTATTATTTCTAAAGGCCAGCAGGGGGCGACTCCACTGGCTGCAAAAAGAAGTCAGATTGCATTAAAAAATGTGATGTGTGATGGTGGCTACATTCACTTATGCAGTCATTGTTATGGCATATTTGCTTTGGTATAGTTTGTCTCAGGCAACTTGCCACATGACTGGATTCGGTGAGCCTCCAATTGTTATGCTGCTGTGCTAAACTTCGATGCTAACCTGGAGTGTGAGACAACAAATTCAGTCTTTTGTCTCCAAACTGTCTAATCTTCCATGTCTCCTTCGTGGCCTTTCTGCTTCTGCTCCAAAACCACACAATACCTTGACACAGGTGCCTCACACATCACCAAATGTCAGCATTCTAACATGCTAAACATTACTAGCTAATTAGCATGTTAGCATGATGTGCATGCTGGCTCATGCCCACATTGTCGTGACTTAATGGGGCACATAGAATAAAGCCATTTTAATGCTATCTGTAACACCTGTGCTTTTCCTACTATTCCTACTTTTCTTATCACAACGTACAAATCCACATATTTATACTCACATTTAAATAAAGAATAACTTTGTATTAGTGAGCAGGCGGCTAGGTTCAAATCCGGCTCGAAGCCCTTCCCAGCATGTCTTCCCCTCTGTCTCTCCCTTTCACTCTGAATATCCCACTATCAATAAAGCTATAAAATTGCCAAAAAATATATTTTTAAAAATAGTTTTCACAAATGCTTAATATCTCAAAACCATCTTTCATTGAGACACAACCCAAGGATGCCTTAGGTAAATATCTCATTACTCATGGAGAGAACTGACTTCTCTCTTCAGCAGAAATAGAAGTATCTTGCCAAGACCTGCAAGTGATGCAAATGACTCTTCTCACCATGTCACTGTGCCTGTTTGTGCGTGTGTATGACCATGTGTATGTACGGATAACAGGGAGTCATCAGATTCGATGGAAAGGCCTCTATATGTCAGACAAACCCAGGCAAGCAGACAGACAGCTCTGAGCTAATCCTGCCGTAAATCAAAGAAAGTCCGGACTCCTGAGAGAGATGGAGGGAGTGACCGCGGAAGGGAGACAGACAGATGAGGGAGAGAGGTCAGGAAATAGGCAAGGGAGTTCAAAGAGGGGAATGAGAAAGAGAGAAGGAGGTTCCAGGAGAGAGTTAAGAGAGTTCAAGTGTAAAATTAAAAGAATAAAACCCTTTGTAATCTGCTACGTGCCCGGTGACCAACCAGTGGTTTGCCATTGCTCGCTGGATCTCTTAAATCAGCTAAAGCTGTGTAAGCCCTTTCAGATTTACGCAGGGCTTTTCAGTCTTAAAGGTCATTGCATTGTCAGACTCCAACATCTTCCAGATGAAGCCAGAAAAAGAAAGTATCTGGCAGATTGGTCTTGCCAATGTGCCACAAAAACAACTGGAATTATTTTATTTGTGGCGTCGAACCTTTTCTCGCTGATTTATTTTGTTCAGTTACAGTGAGCTCTGTACAGTAAGGAGGCAGATTTGAAGTGTGTTTTGTCTGAGCGGCCTCTAAACCCGGAGCTGGCCTACCTTATCAGCCTCTTCTTGTCCCGTTGCCCTGGGCGACACATCCCACCTGGAGCGGGGCCAGCACCCCATTAAGGAGATCAAAGCTGAGTAAAGTGGATGAAGCTCTCTCTCCCTTTTTTTTCTGTCTCTGTTTCTCTTATTCACATGTGTTTATACCTGACAGGCGCTCCCTCTTTGCGTTTTGCCTATCTCTCTTTTTTATGTTGTTCATAAAAATGTTCTCACTTACCTATTTTGTAGTTGTGAAAAGGTTTAATGTGAGACAAGTGACAGAACCTGTTAAGAATTATTATCAGTGACAGGTTACAGATGTTGTTGGCTTCCCTGGCAATGGGGCCTCATGTCAACTTCAGGTCTTCCGAGATTTAAAAAACTGAATCAGGCACATTTTGCTCTTATATCCTTTTTAACAGAAAGGGGAATTACTCCTAACTTTCATCACTTAAAAGGGCTGTATATTAAAGCAACTATAAGGAACTTCGATTTTGTATAGAGTTTGGCGGGCTCTGTGGACAAAAGCAAGTGTTTTTTGTTATGAGCACCAGACTCCCTTTAGAAAACCTCTGATTTTACCAGAGGTGTGAATCAGCAGAGGCCCTACGATATGATTTTATCCCGATACTTGAGTCACAATACGATATTATTGCGATTTTAAGCATTTCGCATTATGGTGAGTATTACGATACAATATATTGCGATTTAACTGTTTAACCGCAGTTTGTGTTCACAAAATTATATTCAATCAAGAACTGTTTTGTCGAATAAGAGAAAATTCTTCAGTCTTTTTATTTCTCTACAATGACAGTCAAACCCACAGACTGACCAACAAAGTATTCAGTCAAATTGAACTATAACTGATATCAAACATTTATGGACTGCAACAACTGCAGCATTTTCCCAAACTTTCCTCAACTTTAAGCTTCACGTCCCACCGGAAGGCTAAATATCGATACTTGGCGGCCATGAAGCAATATAATATTGACATGCAAAATATCGCTATTCTATGCTCAATCGATTCCCCCCCACCTCTACAATTTACTATAGCAGGACCTGACGGTCTGTCCTGCTAGGTCCTGGTTTTGGTGTGCCTCCCTTCCCTCCAGCAGGCCCAGCAAAATGGTATAGACCTCCAGCATTGTGGTGTCGTTGTTAGCTCAGGTGGGTGAAGTTACGAGGTGAAGCTCTGCTTGTAGCCGGGGGTGAAGCCTGTGCAGCTGAGAAACTGGATATGAGCATGGTGCTGCCAGAGAATCTGCTGGAATCTGAGCTTAGGAGTTTCTGGTGAAGCTACATGTTTTTATCTGAATTTCTTCTGAATCAGAAGCGGTTCTGAATAACTACTGTATGTAGAAATAGCCGATATTCTCATCGAAAATGTTGTTTACTAATATACAGTTATGGAAAAAAATTATTAGACCACCCTTGTTTTCTTCAATGACTTGTTCATTTTAACACTTTTAGCTCAAAAGAGTTGAATTTAAGAGCTGATATTTAAGATATCTGCTCTTAAATTAAACTCTTATGAGCTATTTTTGTTGTTATCATTATATTTGTCCAAACAGATAAAATAAACAATTCATTGAAGAAAACAAGGGTGGTCTAATAAGTTTTTCCATGACTGTATATTAGTAAACAACACTTTCGATGATGAGGTTATTTAGAGGCATCAATATTAAGTTGAGGATTCACAACGAGTTAAAAACACGTTTTAGCTCCTTTAAAGACCAAGTCACGTTTCTACTCCCCAGTAACACCCACATCCGCTCAGCCACTTCCACCGTCATATTTAGTAATGTTTGGTTACATTGACCCAAAAATTCCTGCTCCCTGTTTGTATAAGTTCTAAATATGAAACAAAAATAATGCAGCGACGACAAAGTCATCTACAAAAACAGCTGGAGAGGGACGCCGGCCCGGTAACACAAACAGAGAGCTGTAGTGTTTCTCCCACTGGTCTCCACGCTCCGTTTACTGTGTTTCCAGGAACGGTAGCGAAACCGTGAGGTTGTCTTGGACACCCTCGTCTTCTGTTCACTCCGGGTGAGTGGAAAGTGGAAGTTCTCTGAAAGCAGGCCAACTCACAAGTGTGAAACGTTTCCAAAAATAACCCCATTACTGTTAGGGAAGTATATGGTAAAATAAATTACAAGAGACTTGTAACTCAAGCTCTTGCGCAGGCCGACAGGGAAAGTCAGGCTTGTGTAAGTTCCAGCACCTTATCCTCCCATTTTCCTTTGAAAAAGCAAATTATCATCAATGAACAGCAAATAAATCTCAAAATTTGATTCCAGGAGACAGTTGAGGTATTTGGCTCCATTTTTCCTAAAATATTATACAGCATTAAATGTTGTAATGCTGCATAATAACTGTTACATACAGCCCATGCATAACGCCTGCATGTCTCCAACACCTCTGGCAAAGTGTATAACAATATGGACGACTGGCACCTGTTGCTGCTATTCAAGACGACTGTCACAATCCATAAATGTTCATCTTGTGATTTGGCAGCTTCCCCACATGTAACCTCGTATATCCACACTCGTGTAGTCAGTATACAGTGGGGGTGGAGCAGTAATAATGAATGTGAATGATGCTGCGGTCACCCACATGCTGTATGATGAGGAGCCAGCTGAAGAGTCACAGGGGGGATTAAATTGGGTCAGATGTTAAGTCCTTTAAGGTCAAAATCTCTGGCACTGCCAGTGTAATGTAACTAACGTTGCCATTTTGCTGATCATTGCAATATTGAGTGTCAACTAGCTTAAGGTTAAGGCCCCTGATGACTCCATGCTCTTAATGCTAAGATTATATTTGCAGGCTAATGTTGTCAAAACCTCACCATAAATACACAATTTGCCTTTGGATTTGTTTTGGAACACAAGACTTTAATTCATGAAACAACAGTGTAGACATTTAGCTCATTTCTAATGATGTTGTTTGAGAAAGGGGCAAAGCTTAGCACACTGAAAATGACAGGAGCTGAATTCTAACTACCAGTTTTTCTTTTATTTATAGTAATCTTAAAATCAATTTATGGACATCATATCTCAGCCCTGTCTTTTATTTGAGCAAACAGCAGTTGCAGTAGCAGCAAAGACCAAAAGCCACATTTATTTCTACTGGCTACCCCCACTATCTTTTCACTCCTGAGTGGCCACTTCCTGTATTTAAGAGGTCGGCTTTAGGGGCCTCCTCTTTTGCTCCGAACTGACAAGATGTCCCTCCAGCTGCAGCGACCAGCAGTGGGACCCCCAGCACCGGTAACTTGAAGAAATAGAAACTGCAAACAATGAAAACAACAATACTAAATAAACTGAGTATGTTTGACAAATGCCCATAGGTCAGCAGACTCAATCAAGAGAAAATTAACTATTTATCATAAACTATAGAATGTTACAGACGTTTTTTTTTTTAGTAAGTGAGCTGAAAACACATCTGCATTTCTTTGCTTCATTTTCAGTTTACTCCCAGACTTCAGCCATCTCTTTCTTTGGTCTTTTGTACTTAAAGTATTCAAAGCTAATGAAATATTTATTTTTCATCTCCCTTGGAGGATTTGTTCAAAAGCCTTCAGTGCTTTTTTCAAGATAGAGGAATGGATATTAGAGGACAGAGGATCTAAGCGCTGCAGAGGGACATTTGTTGAAACAGCAGAGACCTCATAGAAACTGGTGATGAAGCAGATGAAAATAAATAAACAGTATCATAGATGTGTTGCAAGGTTTAAAAGCTTAAAACAAATGTAAATCATATGCAGATTTTGGACTTTATAACATGCATATTGTAGCTCTGGAATGATTCCATCTTTAAATGAGCTGAAATGTTGGATGTGTTATGCAAGTCTTTATAGCAGAAATATTTATAAGCAAAAATAAAAAGCATATTTTTGAAGGTAATCAAAATAACTTTACTGCTATACTTACTGCTACACTCGTTAGATTTGTTCTTACGGGAATCATTCTGCAAATTTAACTTACAAAATGGATTATTGCATCAAAACAACACCAACAAGTTTGTCAAGGACCCATTCTCCATTTGGTACATCAGCGAGAAGGCCAGGATGTCCTCAGTCAGGGATAAAAAGACTCAACACAATACCTTGGCTGTTATTTTCCAGAGAAAAAATGATCATAAATCATTATTCTAGACTCCAAGTCATGTCTTCTTCACCCCCGGGTTACTACAGTATACAGTAGCATCACAGGTGCAGTCTAGTTTGTGTGGGAGAGGAATGTGCAGATGTATCTGTGTGTATTCAACACTATCAACAAGCACACATGAGAAGGAGACAGGAAGGACTGTAAAGTAGCAATACTTTGTTACTGTAAGTACGTTTTTTTTGTTAAATTTTACTTGCACGCTGTTCTGACTTCAGCACGTACTCAAAGATGAACACGGTGGACAGTGGATGTGCAAAACCTCACCTCCAAGAGTGGCCTTAATCCTTATTTCCATTCAAAATCAGATGAAAAAGTTGCTTCAGCATTTTTCTCACTGGTATTTGATTTAGGTTTACTTTTATGGTGTTTAGAAATTTCCACCTCTGTGTAGTGGGGCTTTTTGGATAATCTGCTCGGCTATTAGGCTGGCTGAAGATCTGAAGAGCGTAACTTGTGAAAGCCGGGTCAGTAGGGATCACTAAAGACAGTTCAAAGACACCCCCATGTGCTAATAGTCCCCAGGAGGCAATATATGGTTTCTAAACACCAGCGTGGGGTTTATTCTGCGCAGCCAATGTACCTAAACGCAGGAGACTGCACACATACACAGCGAGTGTTGACTGAAGAATCTGTGTCTCAGATCTACATGTGAACTTCCTGCTCCTCTGCACATCAGCTCTGTCTGTGTTAGGCAGCAGCTTTTACCAAAAGCCAGAAATCAAACAAGCAAAGGTATCAAATTAGAGGTACTTGATCAGTTCCCATGGTAAATTTACAGAGTCCTTGTAGAGGGAAATTCTCTACCGGCTGCAGTTACTGGCAGGTCGTCAGGAAACACCAGCAAAAGCCATTTTCCAATTACAGTAAGTCTTGTCATCGCTCTTCTCAAGTACCCATGTGGCACTGGCTATAAGCCACCGTGGCTTCTGGGATCCAAGCACAGAAAGACAGAAGGGAACTCTGGGCCTTTCTTGTTATTTGAGGATCCAGTTATTTATATAGACAAAGCTGTTACAGTATCAGACTGAATACTTCAGTGAGGGCTGTGTGCTTTCTGGCTGTCCCGAAAAGGCCTGTGACATGGGTCAAACTGGAGTATATCGAATTCCTTCCTCAGAAAAGTAAGTCTGGGGCATCCAGAGGCCTGTTCATCATGCAAGCGTGGCTCATTTTCAGTTGGTATGGTTCCTTAAAGCAAATTCAACTAGTTTCCACGTAGTTGCCACAGTTACTGAGCTATGAAGCCATTGAACTGTGTTGAATTTGCTTAAAGGAACTGAACCAACTGAAAATGAGTCAGACTAACTGGAATTAGTCTGGCTTACTGATACCTACTGGAGAACAGGCCTCTGGTGGCCAAAGGGTTTAAGACGCTGACAGTGTCTGAGCCTGGTTTGGAGCCTTCTTTGCATGTCATGCACCATGTTTGATTCCACTTCTTTTCTTTTTGGTCTTTACGGTCGATTTACCATTTTAATGGGGAAAAATACCCAGAAATACCTAAGTACCAAAAGAAAGTGAGCTAGCAGTTCTGTTAGGCTTTAGTACGTACAATGTTTATATTGTCCATGATTGTATCCATAGACATTATAGAACAGATGTAAGTGATGCCACCCACGTTTCTGAAAAGCCATTATGAAGCTCAGTGTGGTGTCTCCAGCTGCTGCCATCCTGGCAGTGCCTGACTCCACTTAAGTCCCAGCTAATCCAAAAAACGGGGAAAGGGATGGAGTGTGGGTGAGCTGAGGCAAGCTATAAGAAGCTTGGTTACTGAAACGTGCCCACCTGATGGCACCCCTCAATAATGCATAACTTTTTATTATTCACCCTCTGTACATTTAGGATCAGGGAAATAACCTAGACACAAAAGTTTTTTCTACTGTAAAGTTGGGAATTTAAACATGGGGGTCTCTGGGGAGTGACTGGCTTTTGGAGCCAGCCTCAAGTGGCTATTAAGGAACTGCAGTTTTTGCAAGTTCAGCATTGGCCGCTTGGTCTGTACTATAAATCATGGCAGTACATCCCCAGATATTTCACTAAAAAGTCCGTTCCGAAGTTGATATTAACTTACATTGTCATTTGTATATATACATATAAATTACAGCATATGGGGTAAAAAATGTTTCTACGGCAATAAGAAAAAGTGATTTGGCAACAGATTTTTTAACACTCTGCTGAAATGTCACTTTCATTTAGCATATAAGTTGCAGGAACCTCCTGATGTTGGTGTGAGGGCCCATGAGCATGTGGTCCAGATCTACCTGAGTCCAAGAACAATCATACTCCTCTCTTTCTTGACTGTATTTGACTGTCCGGGCCAACTCTGTGTGTGTTCATTCATCGAGGGAAGTTAACTGATACACGCTCTGTTTCACCAGACCACAGCTCCGTGCTCCTGTGTGAGTTTACTGGTTTTTGGTGTTCAGCAGGTTTGAGCGAACAGCTGTGCTGTAGGAATGAGTCTAACCTCTCATTCAAGGACAACTCACCAGCGCTTGAGAAAGAGTGTTTCTTATTAAATGCTCCCTGACCAGCACTGCCAACCTTGTCTGGGGATTTGATGTAAATCCTGTAAGAAGCCTGTAACCTTCAAGTTTTCATCCCTAGTTTTTGTTCCTGTCTTTCACAATAAAAGTAATTTAACTCATTTACTCTGTAGTCAAGAAGTGAAACATTTGGTCCATCTGTTCTGTGTCACAATAATGCAGATTAATGTTACACAGTCACACATGTGTAATGGTGCCCTGAATATAACACACACTGGTGACCGGAGCCCAGTAGAGCTACATGTGTCTGAGCCTTCTCTTCTTGGTTAATAGTGTAAAACAAGAGGCCTTGTTTTTACACTCACACTTGAAGGCATCACGGACTCTCACAATCAGCAAATGAGCGACCTCCGCCCGCCACCGAGTGAGGGGGAGTAAGAGCGAGAGACAGAGGGAGGAGGAGAGGAATGTTAGATGGAGTGGGGCAGTTCAGTAGTCATGCTTACTTAACTTTGTGGGTTAATTACCATACTGACAGATTGATTACTGAGAGTGACAGAGGAGGGGGGTCTGGCAGCAGCTCCCAGCTGTACTCCTTAACCTTCAAACAGTGTGTGTGTGTGTGTGTGTGTGTGTTTGTGTGTGTGTGTGTGTGTGAGAGAGAGAGAGAGAGAGAGAGAGATAGAAAGTGGAACTGCAAATGGGAATTAGAGGGTGTATGAAATTGTTGTTTGAATAAGAAATGGTTAAAAAAGACTGAGTATTTCCAGACTTCAGCAGATGCACATCATTGCCTCGTTGACTGCGAAATTTGTCTCTCTTTTTGTGTTTGCTTTCGTGTGCGTGTGTGTGTGTTGGACACCTGGAGCTTGAATAGAGTGTTTAGGATGTCTGTATCCGTATACTTTTCAGTTCAAGGGTCGCTGCAGAGGTCCTTCATGTCACCACAGTTGGAAAACAAACACATCAACAGACACATACACATGCGATCATTTTCTTGTCAGCAGGTTCTGGCACTGGTCACATGATTGTGTTAATTATCATTACCTGTGCTGACGCAGATAGAGCAAATGCACTTTTTAAACTGTTACATAGATTTTGCTGAACACACAAATGAGTAACTGTACAGTAATAACTTGATTTCAAACAGTTTTTTTATTTTATATTTACAACATCAACCTTGCTTGAATGAACCAAGTCGCCCGACCTCACGCACTGAAGCCGACACACAGATGTGTGTGTTGACACTAGTCTCAACACAGCTGTTTTTTATTTAGCTTTAAGCTTCATTTGGTACACAAGAGACAAACGCAGCAAGTGTTTGACTACTGCAAAAGGTCAGTGTACGTCTATGCATTTTGTGTATGTATTCAGATGCATTTGTGTTTACCTTTTGCATTTTATGAATTTTTAGGTAATGCAACTGTTTTTTATTTTTTGAAATACATAAAAATGTAAAGGGGGACATTTTTTCACAGTCTTGGATGTGTCCATAATTAGTAACAACGTTGATTGGATGCATTGGATCAAGTTGAAGTCAGGAAATGTATTAGCCCCATAGGGGATAACTATAACTGTAACTATAGAATAACTATTGATAATGAATGTTTCTGCATATAGTGACAAACTGTGTTGCAGTTTGAAAGTTTTTTAAATTCAGATAGAAACTTATTGGTTATGTTAAGGCAGTGAAATACATGGTTGAGACTAGGGGAAAAAGAGGTTGTTGGGTTGAAAAGAAATACACGTCTGCCTTAAAGTCCAGTGTTGGTTTGACCCAACCAACCATCCTGACCTCCTCCTTCCGTTTACCGTGGCGCATGTTAAACTACATCACCACCCCGGGCTAAAGCTAAAGGGTTAAGCAAAAGTTTCACATCAATGTAGCTGTGGTTTGCAGAAAGCCAGGGCTCTAGTTTGAAAGCTTGATATAACAGAATGCATGTTTTAATGCTGTAATGGCTGTCAGATCAATAATTCCGTTTTAATGGTTTTCAATGGGGACATTTAGTGTCTGTATTCTGGCTACATACTATTAAAGATTTATTGTCGGAGCCGAGGTTGAACCATCATAATAAAAATAAAAAATAAAAAAACATTTAAAAGCCAAGAATGTCCTTAGTTATACACAGGGGTTATTACATAATAAACTAATGAATTCACTAAAACTACCAATCTCTGCACCCTAATTCAGAGCTTTCACATCTGCAGCATGCTGCCCTGCACAACCTCACTGACCTCATCCTCTGACATTACAGATCTTCTGAGCAGCGAGGCGAGGGATGAGCTAAGAGACATACAAGGAAGTGGCTTAAGTGTTTTTTTTGTCTTCGTCTGTTGAGGATCAAAGCTGGCTCCTACTATAAGAGCTGTCTCTCTCATAAGGAGGATTAGTAGGAAACAAATGCAGCTTCGGCTCGGCCCTCGCCATCTCCGAGGAGGAGAAGGAGGAGGAGGAGGGGCGATTTCCCATGCCAGCAAAAAGTGGGTACATTTTACAAGCTTAAGGAGGCAAAAACGACAACTCATTTGGAAAATATCCCATAAAGTATTTTGGAAAGTGCTGCATGTAAGATTGTGATATCCACACGCACAATCTCACACACACAAACCTTTCTTTTGATGCTGTGATGTTGGGGGAAGCCCTTGTTCAGCCTGACCACTGAAGCAAATAAAACACTGGAGGGTTGAACAAGTACACTGTGACCACCCTCTCTGCTGTGTCTTTGTCCATGGGCAGTATCTGAAATAATTACTGCTTTAGCCAGATTTTAAAAACCATTGAAACCATTTTTTTAATTGACCGAATGGGAAAAATATCTCTAGATCCATAATCTCCATTTGTTTAAATAAATAAATATAATAAACTAATTAATTATGATGCAGGCAGAGAAACACAGCAGAGGCAAACACAGTCTTCATGCCTATATTAGGCCGTCCCATTTGATATCAAACTAAAATAGAGTCCTGCAGCTGTCTGCCCCACCTGGCTAGCAACCTCACCACACAGGTGCTATCAACACCAGATCGCATACTGTAGCGTCTGAACAGTTTGCCTGTGAGTGTGTGTGTGCACAGCATGTACCCGTGAAGTATGCGGGACTGGAATGGACTGAGAGATGCCACAACTACTTTTCATTAATAGTGCTGATGACATTTCAATGTCCTGTACCGCCTCAACACAGTTTAGATGCCAAAACCTGCACGGTCACACGGTGCTAACCTTGTCAGACCATGACTATCATCATAATAAACAGTGTGGATGTGTGGTCAAAAGATGAGTCATGGGACTGACACTGCGGGGTCACGCAGTGTTCCCACTGATGCAAATTGGACTAAATGTTTATGCATTAGTGGCACCGTGAGGGATGTCTGGTACAGTACGTGGTATAACACCACAGGCAGGAAATGTAGCATATGATCAGACAGCAGAACTGGGTCATGTGATTTTATCAGCATGTATCCCCTGGTGGGTGGTGTTTACTGGGACAAATGTATTAATGCAAACAAAGATGATGTATAAATTCATATAGATGTTATTACTGTAGATAGCAAATGATCATAATAAACTTAATAAGAAAATGTACTTATTTGCTATTTTGCTGAGAGTTAGATGAGAAGATTGATACCACTCTCATGTTTTTTTCCATTAAATACAAAGCTGGTACCAAGAAACAACTAGCTTAGCTTAGCATAAAGACTTAAAGCAGGAGGAAACAGCTATCTTAGCTTTGTTTCAATTGTAACAAAATCGTCCCACTACAACCTTTAAAGTTCAATCAGTAACATATAACCGAAGTGTAAGTCATTTCACACCAAGCATGGGTTTTCCTCTGAAAAATTTGCACAGACAATTTCCGCCTGTTGAAATATGTCTGACCAATGATATAATTTGTTCCCAATTTTGTACAACAAACGCTTTGATGACTACCTCAACAGCCACATAGAGGACAATGTATGGCTTGATATGGAGCAGCAGCTTAAATATGATGGAGATGGTGCTTTTGCTAATGTTATATGCTGGTTAAAGAAGTCAGCTAGCCACAACAGTTAGTGTTTGAGGCCCAGCTGGTTTATGTAAGTGTTCCTGAACACTGAATATGGCTATAAAAATGGAAAGTTGTAGTTTTTACACTTTATGCTAAGCTAAGCTAACTAGCTGCTTGCTTGAACTTTATTTGAAGTGCAAGCACATGCGAGTGAAATTTATCTTCTCATGTAACTTTCTGCGAGAAACGCAACAGAACATATTTTTATAATAGAAAATAATAACACTATAACTAATAAAACAACAAGTGCAGACAATGGAAAAGTGGCAAGAAGGTTCAATGATGTAATAAAACATGTCACTTAGAGCAGATAATCTGGATGATAGAAATGTAATCTTATAAAAAGCGTTTAAATTGACTCACTCATATAGCCTATAATGGCTTATAGTTCTTTTAAATCCTGCCTGTGATTAATCTAGCTAAGCAAAATGAAAATAAACAAACTTAAGCAGACAAACCCCAGAGTGAATGCAGCAAATTAACTCCTCAGCCTTAGCACACTGTCAGTGTTGTTTGGAGGTTACCGGGCTTGTAGTTGTGCCGGGTCAACACACATTTCTTTCTAAAGTGACAAGCAGAGCGGCTGACATGTTCAGAGCTGTTTCACTTTGTTTCCTTTTTATACACAAACAACGTCCCACTGTCATCACTCCATCCTTCAAATACCAAAGGGCCCCCTTAAGAGTAGGGTCTCAGTGTTGGCCTCTAGTCGGGCCCCATGATTTCTCCTGGAAAGCACGTCCCCAAGGAGGGAACTTTTACTCAATGCAAGCTCAGAGATTTTCCTGTCCTTGGGTTTTCTGTAAGCAGCCTCACATCCAGAATAACAGAATAAACTCAAACACTCTGCTGATGTTGCTGCTTTCAGCACGTACTCACACAGAAAGTTTTTCTTCACTGAAAGGTGCCTTCAGGAGGACAATGCCCACCTCCCCCCCTCATGTCTTGTGACATTAGGATTGCATTACACTCTGACATAGCAACACACCCTCCCTGATTGTGTTTTACAGCTGGTAGTCAATCTCTCACCCTGTAAACCTGCCGGCCTGTGTCAGTGTATGTTAGTGGAAGTTTTCTCACAGGTTATCACTCTCACAGCTGTTTTTTCTTGTTCTCTGGCTGTAATTTAAGATACTCTGCGATGATAATGGATTTAACAGGTTCCTTTTAACGGCACTCGGACCAGATGTGCCGGGAGCCTCGGGATAGACTGCTAAGTATCACTTTGTCTTCATTTCGTTGAAGGTGGTCCTCCATTTTCAACCAGGTAATGCTCACCTGGAGGTCCTCGCCAGAACTCTTAATTACCTTTAACCTTTAGGACTTTCATAGCCTCATCTGATTCTCTCCACCTCCAACCTTGAGACTCAACCCAGCAGCACACTAGTAGTGGGTTTAGCTTAGCATAAAGACAGGAAGCAGGGGGAAACAGCTATCCAGCGGCTCTGTCCAACGTTAGCACAATCTGCATACCAGCATCTAAAGGTCATTAATTAACTTGTACAAAGAATAAAGTTTAAGACTCCATATAGCCTCACAGGTGTTTTCAGTTCTGTTTCTGATTAGACTTACAAATCTCTGCCGGGATTTATTGGGTCATTATATGCTTAAGTGTGATAAAGTTGTAAATTGCCCCACAACAAAACTAACAGGGGAGCCTCTGAAGTCCCGGAAAAAAGGTTTTTTTTTCAATATTGTTACACATGACAACAACTTGTTTGTATTGTTACAGGCGCTTAAAGTCTGGACTATTTAACTCTATGGGAGTAGCCATTTCACATGGTGGGTAGAGTACTGTTACTTTTGATACTTTGAGTGTATTTTACTGTTAATGCTACTTAATATTCATTCAGTATTTTGAAATCTACAGTGGTTCCCAACATTTATGTACCAAATGTACGTATGTTTCAAATGTAAAAAGTCTATATGGTCCACTTTTTTTTTTTTCCATACAACTAAATATTAACAGTTTAGTTGTATTTGTTTTGATCAGCAATCCTACTCCTTCAACTACTTGGAGTGGAGCAGAATGTTCCAGTGGTCCATTCCAGTGGTTAGCTGTTTATTTCCATGGCTTATTCATTACTTGTAGCTACCTGTTTGAGCTTCTGTGCTGGCTTGCAAATAGTTTCCACACACTTTTGCAACTGAAACATGTAATGTTCAGGTCTTACAGCTGACTTAATATGTCTTCTGTATTCTTTTCCATTTTTTCAAATTAGTTTAGCTACTCTACAATCTTTCCACAGACCCCAATACAACTGCAGAAGCAACCCCCAGGGAACTTGCTGGAATACAGGACGTTAACTTGTATTTTTATGGTGTGATAGTGTTAGTCTTACTTGGTAAACGACCTGAATACTTCCGCCATTGTGGAAAAGACACAGAGCTCTCTGAGAAGAGATCTTGGAGGTAGTGTGATGCAGTCAGGAGGAGGATAGAACAACACACATTTAGCCCCTCCTTCAGTAGTGGCCATTCACAACAGGTATAATAACAGTTTTTCCTTCAGACATGATCAGGCGACACTTCATACAAAGTGTTAAGCATAATAAAACTCATCTGCATGCTCTAAGCGTGTCTTGTTATCTGTAGACTATATATCTACTATGTCCTCTTGAAGTAACATTTCTGGGAGGTAATATCTTCCAGCTTGACAGATCTTTCTATTTCTCAAGAACAAGGATGACAATAGAAAATTCTTGCATTTATGCACTTTACGATGTAACATAAATGACCAGAAATTTCTATGCTCTTAACCTTTCCCAGATGTGCGTGTCAACAGAGAGAGGAGGGTGTGGACGAAGAAGGTGCAGCAAGGAGATGGGAAAATCATGCTGCAAAGAAAGACGGAGTGGAGCCGTGGGAGAAGGAGAATATACTGGGTTGGGAAAGAGGCTGTCGCTGCCTCAAGGGGTGAGGTAGGGGGCCAGAGGTGAGAGAGATGGGGGTCTCTGCTGTCTGGGTGGTGGGACCACAGGGAATGACAGAATTATTAGGACGAGCATCTGACAGGAAATAAATACAGTGTGGGCAGAATCGCCTCGAGGCAGCCAGCCAGACATTGTTGAAAACTACAATAAACTGTGTAGTATATGGGTTAAGAAAACTTTTCATAGTGTGCTGCACTGGAGAATTCATAACCTCTGCTGCTCAGACTGAAAGTAAATAATTTATTTCTTCCAGAGGGCATTAAGAAATACTCTCATTTGAGATGTTCCTTCATCATTTTATTTATGAACTTTCCTGCTGACTTTATCCGGTTTGATAAAGCTGTTAATTAAAGATTGTTCTAGCAGCAAAAAATGTAATTGGTTTACGACATTTTTAGCCTGTTTGGAAAACATTGCTTCATTGTTCCGGTCCTGTTTGTTGTTCGGATGTCATTGCGTGGGTTACGTTTATGGATGCTCAGGGGCCCAAAGTGGCGGGGGCCACACTGACCTTCACCAACAAAATGTCACTCAGAGTCATGTAGCAACCAGGACGAAGGACAACAAAAAATGTCTACTCAGAGACACAAAAAGACTACAAAGAGACCAAAACAACTCAAAAGAGCTGCAAAGAGACACTAAAACTACAGAGACCAATATAACAAAAAATGTTTACAAAGAGACACAAAACCTCTACAAAGAGACACAAAACCACTACAAAAAGACACAAACCCACTACAAAGACACACAAAACGACAACAAAGCGAAACAAAACCACTACAAAGATACAAAAGCACTACAAAGAGACAGAAAGCAACAACAAAGAGACACAAAACCACTATAAAAAGACAAAAACAACGAGAAAGAGACACAAAACTACTACAAAGATACAAAAGCACTACAAAGAGACACAAAACTACTACAAAGATACAAAAGCACTACAAAGAGACACAAAACAACAACAAAGAGACACAAAACCACTACAAAGATACACAAAACCACTACAAAAAGACATAAAAACCACTACAAAGATACAAAACCACTACAAAGATACACAAAACCACTACAAAAAGACATAAAAACCACTACAAAGATACACAAAACCACTACAAAAAGACATAAAAAACACTACAAAGATACACAAAACAACAAAGAGAAAAAAAACATCTTTATGACTATGAAGAGACAGAAAATGGCCCAAAAGAGACACTAAACAACAGCAGATAAGGCGAAACAACTGTAAAATCTGTGTCTCACTGCTATGTAGAAGAGGTTGTAGGTCTGTGCCCAGGGGCCCATTGTCTTATAATCCGCCCATGGTTACATTCAGTCGTGTTGTGTCTGGATTTGTTGTGATGTGTTGATTGACAGATGGAGCAGGAAGACAACTGGATACCTTCAGTAGCTCGACTGGCTAAGGGCCATCCATCCTCTCTGTCATTTGTTACAAGGATATCTGTGAGGAAAAGAATGAAAGGCATGGAGAGCACAAAGACAAGAAGAGAGCGGTGACTTTGAAGAATCCTTTTCGTATATGTCATTGTCAAGAGTTTTCAGCCAAAGCGGACTCTGGGACCCCTAAGCAACACAAACAAACAGCTGAAACACTCTGCAGCACTGCTTTTGACACAGTCAAGGAACGACATGAAAGAACATTTTTCTCATTCTGCTGAAGACATGACTTATGCGGCATCCTTTTCAGTTTGTGGCTTTTTCTTCAGAAGCAGCGTTGGCTTGGTTTCCAGCAACCCCCAGTGTAACAATTAGTAAGGTTAATGGACAGCCAAGAAAGAATCCCAGAAAAATGGTCAATTAGCTTCAAACAACTGAAACACTATCCAGTTGTGTTCACAATTTAACTGGCTTAAATGTCTGGACATAGAAATTGAAATCTCTTTGTGGCTTCAGGGTAACTATATGTGTTGCCTTGATGTGGTTTCCACATCACAGAATGACTCCACGATAATGAAAGCAAATGACTGTGCTAATGCTTCCTGGCCAGGAGATCAGGATATCGCTCATACAATTTGTAATACTTCCTGACCACTAAACACACAGACAGCAGAGGCTTTCCAAAATTCTGTGTGAAAAGTAAATCAAAAGGGTCTCTAAAGCTAAGTCAAGGTATGACTCAGTTTAAGACAAATGCAACTTAGTTATGTTGGATCAAATATTTATTGAATTAGAATCATCTCACTCCAATGTTTTGTTTTTCCAGCCAATTTCCTGGGAGGTGGTTGAGTGACTAAAGAAAGTTGTATCCAAGTCACTGGACAGTTGTTTTGATTGAAGAGTTTTTACTGTTTATCTTAGCAGTAGTCTGGTTCCAGACCTCTAAATTGCTAGTCAGATCTCCAATTTCTTCAGTGATTCAAATAGCTTAGTAGCAGTGCTCACTGACTTCTTTTTATCTAGTTGGAAAAACCACTAATTAACTAAAATCAAAGCTTTGAAAGCAAGATTAAGACTGAGAGCATCATCTTTCTGTGCCAGAGCTGCTCTTATTTCTCATTGCTTACACTTTTTCCAATTGCTTGGAAACAGGACTACGGTCCGAGCCACACAGCCTTCATAAGCACTTTGTGACAGCTACCTCTCTGAACTGCTGCGGCTTGCAACAGAGCAGTGCCCACACAGACAGTGTTTCTGCTGCTGTGGCGCTGTGGCGCTGCCTGCCATCTACATTTAGTTTGTCTTGATAATGTTTATAAATAATAGAACGTATCATTAGATTTCTCCCATTGTATTTCCACAGTTTAAAGCCAGTAATCGACTAAACTATGTAACCAGGAAAAAAAACTGGAGAAAATTTTGTTATGGCTGTGAAATATTCTACTGTTGGGATGATGTAAATTTAACTGTCAAAACATTAGGAGTCACGCAAAAAAAAAATAGGTGAGACCACAAATCTCTAGAACGCTGAAATAAAAACCAAGAGATTTTGTCTATCCCAAGATGCACATGTGCCAGTGTGGCCTAGCTGTAAGAGTCTACAACCATGGTATTGGTTCTGTGAGGCTACACTTACACACAGTGATGTTTTGAGCTAAATGCTAACATCAGCATTCTAGCGAATGTTTTAGTGTAATATACAGACTGACAAAGCATGTATTGCCAGGAGATTCACATGGATGATGGAAGATTTTAACACTTGTCATGTGTGAAACCAAAAGTCAACTTCATCACACTCTACATCACGAGTGACAACATAACTATGTTATGTTATTGTTAGTCAAAACTGAGTTATTTTTAATGATTTTAACTGTAAGTGATGTAACTTACTTACATCACTTATGTACCGTAGGTTAATGTATGTATAGCTTAAGTTATGTAAAAAAAGTACATATTTTAACCCAAATCATGACCTTTTCCAGAACAGGTACTTCCAGTGTCTAAACTTTACCAAACTGCAGCCATTTCACAACATAACCACATGTTTGAAACTGGGACTCTTTAGATATGAGGATGTGTTGATCTCCTGCCACTCTTCCTGAGGTGTTCTTTTAGGAAATGAGCCCATTGGTTGCATCTCCTCATAGTGGCACTAAAGGAAAAGTCTGGAAAGATTGCTAAAGTCAGTAGGATTCATTCGCTGGGGACCATGAATATCTGTACAAAAAGTCCATAACAATCAGTTCTCTATTTGTTGAGGTGGTACAGTTTGGGCCAAAGTGGTGAAACAACATTGCCCTCCATAGAGCCTTGTGCTGGAATGTGTGGCACTACATCAAGGATTTTCCGTTGAAACAAGGCAGTACTTTGGTTTCAAAAACCACCAATTTAAGATAAAATATTCAACATTGGTTTTGACAATGCAAATTAGGATGCAGAATACTAACTTGACGCATGACTGCACAGTTATTATACTGTACATGTGTTTTGGGACCAGAACAGAGTTCTTCAATTAAAGGGGGTTAAGCAGTCACTGCTGTGCAACAGGCATGAAGTTAGAGCAACATCCGTGACAAGTATATTTTCCGTTCTATACCATACAGACAAAATATCCCTTCAGTATGTTTAAGTAAGCATGTAATGCAAACGAGTGTCTGCAACAGCCAAAGGGAGCGTGTGTCTACTCATCAACATTATCTTTAACAATCTAAAAAGTAATATTATTCTTTATGTTTTTTTAAAATGTGACCACCATGCTTCTATGAAAAGGAGGTAATTTAATTTCCAGTAAGGCCCCAGTCCACAGAGGCGTACTCCGCTTGGAGCGGATCCACCAGGATCCCCTGCCAGGATGTAAAGATCACAGGGCAACACAGGTCTCCCTGTTGGGAACACGGCACTACTCTCGCTCTGGGTACATGTCTCTAATAATTCCAATTATGTCTTTATTGTACCTGTACACCATGACAAAGATAATTTTATTTCCATGTAAAAAGGCTGGTTGTGAAGGCTGATCCCCTGGACATGTGCCCTAAGGTCCCTCTAAACTTTTACTACATCTCAAACCTATTTAATATGGATACAACATAAACATTGTTGCGTGCACATCTTAATAAGTCAATGGGGATATTAGCTATTGTGATTTTCATTATCCTTCAGTTCACTGCTGGGATTCAGCCATATCTCGAGAATGAGGTAAGAAAATTATACCCCTGTGTGGGACAAAAGATAACTGTAGTTGTAGTGTTTCCAATGGGTCATTGTATGAGCTATATAAACAGATTACGAGGATTTTGGCTATAGTAAAACTTCAAACTGATAAAGAAAGCTGTTCTTTTTCAATGTCTGGAGAAAATGTATTTGAAGATAACACAAAAACATTGTTAACAAACACTCCTTTCAAAAGGCAGACCCCAGGGGTCTTTGGTTTGATTGGCAGTCAATGTGATTGCAATCTGGCAGGAGTCCCAGTGAAATGTTCAGAGACCAGTTTCATATACTGTATATGGTCAGGTTAGAGGTTGCCTGTGTCTTGTTCAACAGAATTAGCGCCTGGATAGACAGCTTTCTGTTGAATCCTCTGCAGAACTGTGTGGAGACATTTTAAATGAAAATGTTGGTTTATTTCAACCTGCTGTTTCCTGTTAATGTGGCTTTTGTAGCTGACCTTTTCTCACATCTGTGCACGCTGATTTGTTTCCTCCACCAAGGAGTTTACGGTTTGGTTTGTTGGTTTGTAAAAAGCTCAAAAAGCTTAATGCATAGTGGAATATTGCCATATATAGTCATTTCACATTTATGCACACAAAGGAAAAAGAGACATGCAGAATAGAGGCAGAGAGGCAGCAGGAGGAAAATGTTGCTGCAGAGAGTGGGACCTGTTGATGCCAGATTTGGAAAATAGATGTGTTGTCCATGGATGAGAGTGATCCCAGCTGTGTAACTACAACAAATGAATTTGCAGCGCTTATCAACATTAGGAGTCCTTCAGACTTTGTTTCCTTTTCCCAAAATCAACGGGAAGAAAAAGGCTCAGTCTGGTTGGCCCAAACGGTCAGTGGTAGGGTCAGCCGATGAAAACTGCACAGTGTGTATCTTGCATTTCAGACACCTACAGGCATTTGTTTTACTTCTTTTCTGGCATAAATCTAAAAAACTGAAAACTAGCCACAGCAACACATGTAAACAAAGCGCTGCAGCCTGCTCCAAATCTCAAGAGCAGAAGTGTCAAGTGCAAAATTAGCATGACCGATACAGCCATCATAGCCACATTCATGGGTGAAAATAAACCGAGCTGTAATTAATGTATTATTCGGAGCTCGGGTATAATTAACACAGACAATGTGCTTCGGTCTCACTCCGGCGTGCGTGTGCCGCCAACCTTTATTTTGTTTACATAACTGTGCCGCCTCTTGGCGCACCTTGCTTATGTCATCAACTAGTGGACTCGTAACTATGCCGAAATACTACAATTAAGACTTTTCAGATTTTGTAGTGGATGTGACCAAAAACAAAGCAACCAAAGCAGATGTTTCACATCTGTGCTCATGTTCATTAACACTCAGCTTTGAGGGACAAATCAGTGGTGAATAGGGTCAGTTAAAGTATTTTTAATTTATAGATCAATGGGATTCATAAAATAAAAACATGAAAGAGTGGTCACATTTGTCAGCAAGTACAAAGAAAAAACATAATCAACCCCATCTACTTGAAGGTTATGTATAGACTTGCAAATTAAAATATAAAATACTAGCTTGAGGAGTGACAATCCCCCCAGATTAGTTCTAATTTGTGAAATGCATCATGATGCAATTATTAATATTCAAAATGAAAAAAAATGTCATATTTACCAAAGATACATTTGAGCTGGAGACCTGCTGGAATAGCAAAACAGCTTCTCTTGCAGGATCTAATACAGTTGGGAAATGAAACTGCCCAAATATTTGCAGTTAAAAACAGTAAATCCCACCAAAGGTACTGCAGAGCCTTCACTTACATGTAATAGAGTTGCAAATATTTTGACAGTGCATGAGTTTAATGACGTTGGACTATCCTATTACTAGTGGCATGCAAACCCTATACCTCCTGTCAGTGAATGCTCCGTTGCCTTGGGCTAAGCAGATATTACTTCAGGGAAAAGAATCTCATTCAGCAGGCAGGTAATACTGTCTGTGTCCTCAGAGACTGTTGTCTGCTATCTGGATTTGAACAGCAGAGTTCCCTGCCCAGAGCACAAGAGTTTAACATGATTTTCTGGATGATGACAAAGGTATGTCTTCCTTGTAAGTGTGGCCTATTGTGTTAAAGATACGGTATATCTGTTTCACATTACTGTGCCTCCCCAGGTTTACCCTGTAACTTATTCAACATACAGCTCCAATAATTAGAGCCACATTTCTGCTGCAGGGAGGGAGCTTTTTTAGGATAAATATGAGGTCCAGGTAGAGATCATACTGTCAAATTGCTGTGGATGATTATTCTGTGCTGGTTACAAAGTCTCCTGGACCGACCATTATGCAACAAGTGCAATGCAGGGTTAATCATAAGCGCTCTATATAGTCTTGAAAGGAATAGTTTGACATTGTGGGAAATTTTTGGCGAAGATTGATACCACTCTCATGTGCACGGTAATTATGTAGCTGGAGCCAGCAGCCAGTTAGCTTACTTAAGTATAAAGACTGGAAACAGGAGAAAACAGCCAGCCTACATCAAAAGGAAACAAAATCCCTGCTAGCACCTCTACAGGTCACCAATTAACATGTTATATCTTGCTGGTTTCTTCCGCTCATCCGTACAAGTGTAAAAGTAACAATTTCTCATTTTATAGGGGATTATTTGTCAAACGATTTCTTGGCTTGCACCTGTAACTTCTTAAAAGTTAATATAAAGTGTTAATTAGTTAGCTTTTAGATGTGCCAGTAGGTGAACACTTTGTACCTCTGGAAGAGGCCAGGCTAGCTGTTTCCCTGTTGCCAGTCTTTATGTACATCCTAAAGTAAATTCAAGTGTCTAGTTACTGTCTTTAAAGCGATTAGTGGCATGGCTTTTGTCCAGCTTTCTTTAATTTCTGGCTCCGGGTGCAGCACAGACACATGTTCTTTTTGAACTTTCAAAGAGATCTTCCTCAGATCAAATATCTGCAGATTTCCTGAGGATCAGCAGTAGATGAGCTCCAGTAGTGACTGAATCATACAGAACACTTACAAAAACAACAGATAGATCTCTTTAACTTCTAACAGGTGGAGTGTTCAATGCAAAAAGAGTTCCTCAATCAGTCTCATGGAAAATGCTCCTTACATATATGTGCACTGCTGTGTAAGTCAGATAAACCAATAGCATGTGCTCCAGGAGGATGAAATTAAGATGTACAACATTGGCAAACCATTATTTACTGCTGAAACATATCTATTTTAACATATCTATTTTATAAAAAAAGAAAAAGTCATGCAATAAACTTTTGTTTGAGATACATAAATCTGTCAAAATAAAATTTCTCTCTTGAGATAAGTACGAGATGAGCTATATCTGTTTAAAAATGGAAACACTCATTGTTCATGGTGGGAGTGAAGCCCTGACAGGAACCAGATGCAACAAGGGAGTCATTTTAGGAAAAAATTGTCCTGAACACAGTACATGAAGTTAGTCTGAGATTAGATTATGGCAGCAGGCCATCGTTCAAACCCAGAAACACTGATTCAATGCAAAAATCTACATTTATATAAGTTTTTCTATAATGTAGTTATATCTTTGAGCTCTGAGGTGTCATCTGTCAGTCGGTCAGTCCACAACTTGAGTCAGACTGAAACTATTGGATAGACTTCTATGTTTTTGTCCCCAGAGGATGAATCCTACAGCCTTTGAAGTTCCCCTGAATACATGTTGTGCCACCAGCAAGTCAAACATTTTCACTCATCCAGTTTAACTTCTCAACATCCACAGATGGATTAAATAAAACAAAAATATTGCTGACATTCATGATTCCCAGAGGATACATCCTACTGATATTCCTATAATGACTGTTTTAGGTCAAATTTCAATTTTTCGAAAACTGGTTTACAAACAGATCCAAGCAGCTAAATTTAGATGGTAAACATTAAACTGCTAAACATCATAATGTTAGCATAATATATGCACGTTAGCATTTAGCTCAAAGCATAGCTGTGCGTAGTAGTCCAAGGAGCAACCTCCGGTCCTGAAAAGTGAAGCCAATGTGGAAATACCATAAACCTGCATTCTTTCTAATGGCCAGCAGGGGGCGACTCCACTGGTTGCAAGAAAAATCTGAGAAAATTACCCTTCTTGTAACTTGAGTTATTATCTCAGTAAACTTATTCCTAATGACTTTGTGATGTCAATCTCTAGTATTCTTCAATACTGCATGATGTTCATTGTGTAAATTATAATCTGTTTTAGAGTAAAATAGACACTAAAGCATGCTATTATGTGGGGATGTTGTGGCCGTTGCTACCTTGTGATTGACAAGTTAATACCACAGCAACCTGTCAATCAGAATAGAGATGTAGCAAGCATATCCATAACACTATGTACATTTACATAGCTGTAATAAAAATTGGTTGTCCACAAACTAATGTGACGTCATGGTGGCTTTTTAAAGTCAGCCTCATTGAGTCGTCAGCATGGTTCTGGATTCTTGATCCAGTGTTCTGTTTGTGTGATTCAGTCCAGTAGTGTTACAATCATTTTTTAGAAGAGAAGAGGCTCACTCAGCTAGGACTCTTCGTTTATATCCATATGAATTACATTACTTGTAGGAAAACCCAGGTACACGTCCCCCATCTCTCTAACAGCTGTGGGGTCAGAACATGAAAGAGAACATGAGACACTGATCAAATGTAGGGGACATGAGGGACCAAAGTCTTTGATGCTTTTGTGCTTATTTTTTCTCCCTGTATGAGCATATGGGGAGACTCTGACAACAGGGTGTTTATCGGACATGTAGAGACTTAAATCAGCTGAGGGGACTTTGTGTTTCTTCTTCCCGGTACTTTACTATGTTTGTGTGTATCCTCGCTGTTCACTCTCGTGTTTAATCCTTTTTCTTTCTTCACGGCCATCACATCCCATGAAGGTCCCTTGTGTGCTCCCGCTGCTTAGGATCATTGTGCTTACCACAACAAAGAAAACATCCCACATTTGTAAATTGACTGTTGCCAGTTGGATAGGTTTTCTTAAACAAATATTTCTGCAGGGGAAAGGAAGTCTGCTCTTCTGAATCTCAGCAGCCAACAGCGTGGGTTAAGGGTGAAATGTGTGATCCAATCTGATCTAATTATATTTTCACAATGTTTTACAGAGTTGACACCTTCCTCTAAGCTCTCTGATGCAAGTCCTCTGTCTATTTACATATATTGAGTGCTAAGTGTGATCCCGAAGATTACTTTTATCATCACTACGACTCTTGTGAGCTGTAGGGGATTTATTAATCATAACATTGACTTGTTTCGCTTCCAAGTTCTTTACTTGGACATTATTTCTTGCTTGTTTCTCCTTTATGGGAATTAATTTATTATTTCTAAGTCAGCCAGATGTCAAACACTGGGCCCTTTCCTAAAGCCAAATAAATACAACTACCACAAAAAATTAAAAAGCAAAAAAAGGTATTTTTCACCTTGGTTTGGCTTTTTTCATTGGCAGCAGGGATAATCTAGCAGATAATCAATTGTGAAAACTATATTGAAAAGTTGTGAAGTACTCAATTCTATAGCAGATTTATCATTGATACCTATGCATAAATGTCTGCAACAGAAGAACCAATGTGCCAATACGCTGAGGTGTCAAGGACAGTTTGGTCTATAGGACCAGTGCTGATAGAAAACGCACAGAGCAATTCTTTATTAATAGCAAATATACAGCATATGGTAAAATAACCATTTTTATTTAACAAATTTGAAACATCTGGAGGAAACTTGTGATCCAAGCTGCTCCATCCAAAGCTCATCTACAACACCTAAGTAGGTGGGTGTTGCAGCTGAAAGTCAAAAATGAGTGATCTTGAATAGAATGACCAGCAAAAATCCCCTAATCGTCATTGTTTCAGACAGTCCAAGGTATACAAGCCTCGTCCCAGATTTAGTGCCGGATATGGTGTAATGTCGGTTTACTGAATGCAGTGCAGATAAAAAGAAACACACACACATACTTTTTAGACACTATCTACAATGCAAATGCATTCATCTGACTAGTCATGTTTTATCAGATTAAATTAGTAGGCCTGTTGGGTTTTTTCAGCCAAAAAATGCAATATTATGTTACGTTTGAGCAAAGAAATAACAGTCTTCCTCTTAGAAATGACAAGTTGAATTCATTAGTAATAGAATACACCTGCTCAGTTCAATGCAATCAGAGTTTGCTGCTTATTGCCTTACTTGGTCTGGTATGAACAGTAGCTCATGGTGGCTAATATTAGCTTATGTTAGCAAACTAGCTATTTTTTTGAGTCAGTTCACTAACTTTATGTCTTTTTTCTACCAGTATTACTGTTACTGACACTACGTCTCAGTATAGGATACATGTTTCAAAGGTCTTTTTTTAAAAACAAAACTAAAACATTTTTGGTAGCTTGTTTAGGTGTAGCCTACTCTAGAAGGTAAAGAGTGAAAAAGCAAAAATAATGCTGCCATCAAAATAATTAGTCAAGTCTACATGATAAAGGGAAAATACATACATTTTTATTCATTACATTTTTTTGGTTGTTTGACAAAGTGTCATTCAAACAAGAAATATGAGAGAAATAAACTTGCAGCAATCTCGCACAAAAATATGACACATCCACTATGAATGTCATTCAATAACGTAACATAAATGACTTCATCCATAAAAGCAAGAAGCGTCTGTGTGTGTGTGTGTGTGTGTGTCTCTCGCTGACCATTAGTCAGACTGACCTCAGATTTCGTATGTGGCTTGCACATGGCACGAAGGTGTGCATCCTCGATTTTGAAGATTCTTGAATTAATTTTTCAAAACATCATTATTTACGTAGGACGTGTTGCGGCATTGCACTGTTTCTGATCGGACGCCTTTTAGGGGAGCTCCGCCCCATTGTGTGATAGGCCTACACCTGGTCAGTAACACAATTCACTCTGAATTTCCACACCTGACTCATCCCATCTGTAAGTCTATTTAGCCTACCTATCTTTTGGAATTTTACAGTGCGCTACAAGGTTCGATTTTCCAATAATATTCGAATAGTTTCCAGCGAATATCATATTCAATTTGTATGTGCTGGATGGTGTGTGTACCTTATGAAAAGTAAGTGTTTTATGGAGTTGCAGACATTGTAGTGGTCTGCATGTGTGCAAATTCTGTTATTCACATCCATCTGTTTGTGCTGCATATAAACTTATTCCCTCCTATATCTGTGTCTGTATATATGTCTAACCATGTTGAATGATTAAGTTTCTTTTTCTTAAAATAACTATTTCTGTGTCTCTTTATATCTCAATATACATCCATGTATTACCCAATATACACTTTGTATATTAACAGTACACAAGAGTATTACACATCATTGTACATCCCACTTTCACACACAACCTCATTTGGCCATAATTGAAAAATCTACCTAATCTCCCACTATACAAATACATACTTCCTACGGGCACTCCACTAGTCTTCATACATTCTGTTCAGAATCTCTGGGGGAAACCCAGATACATTTAAAAACAACATTTCAGCTATTTTACTTAAATATGTAGGCCACTTAAAAACTCATAGAATGTCTTAAAACCAGCAGGTTGACCTTCATGATAACTTTGTAATAATAACTTGTGTGGTCAACCAGCAGTAAACATGCTAGGAGATTAGCTAAATAGCAGTAATGCTGATTTTGGTTAACCCTGTCATGTGATGCTCGCCTGGCAGTTTGAAGCAGTCAATCAAGTGTCTCCCTGTTCCATTCATAGAAATAGAGGGATAACTAGATACAACTTTGGAGGTGTTAATTACAATGAATGTTTTTCAATGGCACATGAAACCAAAAAACTGCCCAAAACTTCCTTGTATAAAATTTCCCAGATTTTCCACATCCGTGGGACCCATAGATCATGTGCACTAGTATTTCCTGTAGCCCCGCCTCTCAACCGCAAGTTCATTCACATAACAGAGGAAGGAATGTAATTCACATAGGCCTACAGCTATCAATGCCTTAGTGAACTTTTATGATATAATGATTTGAATAAGGACCTTTTGAGTGCTTATAGTGTGAAATTGATGTCTCTTTAACAAAGTAAGTCTATGATACATCTGCGATCACATGACAGATCTGGAAGTTGGAATTACACGGTGTGGTCACTGTGTCAAAGGCCCAGCGCTGTTCCTCTATCCACTTCTCTCTTCTTTTTTTTTACGTCAATGGTTCCACATGCTACGTCAGGTCGTCTAATGATGATTTATCTATGATATTTGGAGTTTGGAAAAAGTTATCTTTTTAATCGTACTTGCTGCCTCAATGTCTGCAAAAGTTACACACTCCTACTTTAAAATAAGAATCAGTCAGTAAAGGGAAGTAATCTAATTTATAACTCACCAGGTTATGAGCATAAGACATGTAGTTTTCCTTTTCCTTTAAATGTTATAATTTGGTGTGAATGGAAAGAATTGAACATGTAAGTACGCTTCCTCTTGATGACAAAGCAGCTCTTGGAAAAAGCAGCTCTTCCTCTCTGACTGTTCTCAGTCCTGTGTTTGCCAGCCATGGAATTTTACTGGAGAGTTTGCCTTGTGTTTGACTGCCCAGTCCTTATACATACGAGTGAATGGGAGATGGAAGGACTTCAGGTTTGCTTCTTTTCAGCGTCCACTCTTTTGTTGAATCATGTCTCTTTGTGTTGAGAAAAAGTCTCCTAATTAAGCCTGATGCATAAAGACTTGAGAAACTCTTGACTGATTGCCGTTCACTGTACTACTACTTCTCACCGTGGTAAAGGCAGACTGGACACACACACACACACACACACACACACACACACACACACACACACAAAGTACGGTTTTTACATCCTCATTCAGGGGATAAGATGTATTGGACATGGTGTTAAAAATACAACAAAAAAGAGGGTAGTAAAAATAAGAAAAAAAGACGGTCTCAAGTTGTTTCCATGAATGACCCCCAACTGGGAAAGGAAGAGAACAAGGGACAAAGATCATGTTCCCCATCAGGGAGCCCACATAACATGTCTCAGTGGTGGAAGAGGGGGTTTTGTGGGTTTGAAAACACATTGCTTTGACGGAAAAGTCATTAACTGTCTCAGCTGTTATTCTGCTTGTAGATTGGGACATTTAATTCCTTCATTAATAATGGTCCTCCTAACTTTGTGCAGCAGGATGAGTTTATTTCAAGGTTTATACATGTGACTGGGACCTCAAATGCCCTGTTTGTTGTAATAACTGAACCTGCTTGGCTGATAAGTCATGAAAACTGTGTCTAGTGTCCTTGATAACATCCAGTTGAATGTGTTTTATTATTTAATCCTCAAGGTCTCACCGACTGACTGACTGACTGGCTGCTCCTGCAGGGCGAGCGGCAGTCAAACAGTGTCAGTCGAGCGAAGCTGCACCTGACAATCACCACTGCCCCCTGCTGGGCTCCACCTGTCTACAATTCTGTGCATTCTATACTATTCAATACATTCACCCACTTTAAGTCAGAGAAAAGGAGACAGGATAATGAGGGTGAAGAAAATGCTGAAGTGACCTTGTGTAGCACCAAGTTCCTTTACTAGACCAGTGTGGTTCACATAAAAGAGGGGTGTGGAGCAGCCAGATATGTCTCACCATATGTTAAAGATTGCCTCACACAACTTATTACCTTTTGACAACCAAAGTGTTACTATCCACTGGTGAACTACATATAAAAATATAAACTTTAAAACATGCCACAAACCCAATTAAGTACTGTGTGGTTTGTAAAGATTGTAAGCAGTGCAGGTAGACCAGTTCACATGTTGTTGAAATAAGTTTGTCAAGTTGTGTGACGTAGATAGCACATTCAAGTAAACTGACAGATTTCTCAATGGAGTTTGATGTGAATTTCTTACGCATACAAAAAGAGAAAGAATGGCACATTGAGGCCCCACGAGATTAGGATGACTGTGATGAAATGCGCAAATGGAAAATAAGTAGCAGACCAGAGTGACGTGAGTTGGAGAAGTCAACAAAATCTCACAAATAAAAAATGTTTTTATGGCAGCAGAAATTGTCTGTGTTGGGTCAAACTGTCATGTCAGAACAGGCCTTTTGCACATAAATGCTAGAAAATATTAGTGTCTTCAAGCTGCTCTTATTGAAATTTTGACCATAGACTGTATATAAGAAGGGGCATTATCCATTGGTTTGAAGATAACCGTTTTGAACCATCAAGTTTTGCATTTTGGTTGTTGCCACCTTAGTTTTTTGAAACCAAAAGTGACCATATTTAGACAAGAGGGTGGATCTGACATGTTAAAGCGGTTGCTCTGCAGTTCCCCTAATCTATAAGGAGATTTTAAGCAACTTTTCACATTGTTTTGCTTGTACAAACCCACAACTTTGTGATTTTTCACACTGCATTGATAAATCTTGTTTTCAGTCACAGCAGGCAGCTTTTTTTTATTCTTTTATTTTTTATTTTTAGCTTTAATGAACCCAGTGTACCCAGCCCAGCACCAAACATCAGATAGCATTGTTAACATAGATTAGATGGTGAACACAGTGGAGCATTCACATCCAAAGAACCAGATATTTCCCTAAGAAGTTGGTGGAGACCTAAACAAAACTACAAGTAAAGTGAATATTTGAATTAAATTTATGACTGTTAATGAAAGCTAATGTTGCTCCATGTCTGCTCCATGTGTGAGCATGCAAGTGTTCGCTAACAACTTTAAAGGCCATAACGACTTATGTCAGTGTTTAAAGCTTGTTGTGCAGCCCACAAGTGGCCAACAACTAAATCACGTCTGAATCATAGTTTGTTGAAAAGAAGAGACCATAGTCACCGTGACAACACCATCTTGGATTTTTGGAACCAAAAATGACCATATTTGGATGAAAGGGTTGAGCTTGGTTTGGAGGATGCTACTTTATCAGCGAACACTAGCACTGGGTAGCTGGTTTAGTTAGCAAGGTCCATCTGTAATTTAATATGAACAGCCGATTCCTAAGGTTTGTTTTATTACAAACAGATAGTTTATGACAACCAAAATGTTACAATTAACATTTATGAACTGAAAAAAACTCAAGGTCAAACAGTCTTTAGAAAGAATGCAGGTTTAAGGCACTGGCTTCACTTTTCAGACCTGTAGGTTTCCGCTTGGTTATGAATTTACAAAGATCAACCTACAAAATTAAAATTCATACATATCTTGTACACAGCAGGGTATCAAACTTTAGTAATTCCAGCAAGAAAGACAAGTGGAAGCTCCTTTAATACAAATGGTCACCTCATAAGTCACATGACCACTTGTGGACAGCCTTTTGGTAAAAGAGACTGCAGTTGACTGGAAACCATCTGGACTATGTGAGAATGCCGCTGCAGGAGTCATGGCAACATGCACAAGGAGGAAGTTAAGAGCAGAAGCAGCCATGGTGGGAAACTAATCCGGGTAGTGCTGCACAAATCAGCACAGCGTGAGATGACCATGTGTCACATTAAAACACCTTTCAGAGCTTAAATGAATTTCAGGTTACATTTTTTGTTGCTATTCCTACAGGTTAAACATAATTGTTTCATCAAAAATAGATGGAGGGAAACTAATTCCACAACAGATTGTCCTGCTTTAATTGACTTCCTTGTTGGTAGCCACTTGTAGTGACAAACACAACTCAACTGGAAGAAAAAAAATGCAAAGGGTACAAAATGTTTTCAAACATTTGAAGAGGACCACTCAGAAGCTGAGGAGCTATTGTTTGTATTGTATTGCAGGCAATGCAACCTGCATGAAAATTGTACTGACTCTGAGGGCTGCCCGTCATCCATAAAGTGTGTATATGAGAAAGGCAAGTACAAGGGAGAGTGTGTTTGTGTGTGTACGTGGATTTACGGGCAGGCTGTGTGAGAGAGGATAGAGGCTGGCACTCTTAGAGGGCCAAGCGGAGGAAAAAACGGGGATAAGAGCCTCTTCAAAGAGCAGCGAGTTTGTTGAAGAAGCCAGTGCCATTTAGCACGTAGGCCCAAATAAGTGCTGAAAGGGTAGTGAGTGAGAGGGGCTGAGAAGCACGAGAGCTAGGGGGGCCTCGTTGATACTTGGATGGATGAGGATTCATGTCACTTGTAAGAAAGCTTTACCCAACATCAGAGCGATAAACGTGCACCAAATGTTACGTTAGCAGGCTGTTCTCATTTACTGTTCATAGTTATATCTACGAAAAGTGATGCACTCTAATGTGTAGATCACTCATGTAAATGTCAGCCAGGAAGCGCAATTTATTATGTCACATGTTGTTGTTTGTTGTCAAATGGCGACCTCTAGTGGCTGTAGTAATTATGAGTGGAGGAAGGAAGGTGATGGGTCAAACAAACAAAGTATTTTGACCCAGGGAGACAAAAACTCCATCCATTATCCTTAACCGCTTATCCGATTTTGCCTCACCTAACCATGTACTTTCCCCCCTAACTTTAAGCAAGTATTTGTGTTGCCCTAACAAGATTGCGTCTGTTTCACAACATTAACAGTGTTTAAAATTGCGACTGCTATGTGTAGGTATGAGGAAATGTCGATCTCTTGCCATTGGTAGGGTCTGTAATTTTGAAAACGCTACTGCAGGTCAAATTTGGGGGTAGGAACAATTGACCTGTTGTTTGGAGGACTTGTTGATGAAGAGTAATTTGTAGAAAACTTGCTTAACTGTGAGCAAGGAGGTGTAGTTTATTACAACCTATATTGACATTTGTTGTTGTGGTAGTAGTAATTATTATAGGAGGAATCAAGGCTACGTAATATAAAGACACGTGGTTGGGTCAAACAAACACATGACTTTGACCCAGGAGACTGAAGTTTATGTCTCCTGTTAAACCAAAAGTCAAAATGGGCATTTTAAGATCACAATAAGATATCATACACACTGTTGTGAATAAGATATCATTTCTTCATGACTGTTCATGAGGATACATTGACTCTAGACCATGAGCTCCAGTCCCTGGTAGATGAAACCTGTCTCTTGTTTCCAGCTGTCTGCTTTGGCAAGCTTCTCTCTTCTCACCTCATTTTAGTGGGGGCCTTAAACCAAACTCACTCCCTTGAAATAGGCTAATTGTGTTCAGTTGACTTCCTTGGATGCAACAGCCCTTACAAGTTAATCACCCAGGAAAGCCTCTTAGTGACAGCTATGCCTTAATTGCATACCAGACTGTGCCCATCAATTTGGATGGCAGCAAATCCACACATTCCATCTGCATGGGAATGAGACATTCTGTCGAAAACTTTTAACTCTCGCTGAGAGTAATCTTGATCTCCAGGAAACACTCAGCAAATAGAAACATTAGAAAGCCACGCTACAGCAGTCAGAGAGTGTAATTCAGTGATTTTGACTTAAAGTACCACCCTGAATTCTCAGATCTCACTGTGTTGCTGTTATTAAGCTCTCTGAGGTCTTTTGTGTTTAGACTCTTCAGCTGACGCTATCACCAGGGGCTCTTCTGTGTTCACCAAAACATTAGAGGCAAAACAAACTGACCAGTGTGACAATAAAAGGGGAATGCAGCGGGGTGGGTTGGATTTATTTTTGTGTGATGTGACCGTGCCCACTCGTCTTCACTGCTCTTCTGCTCGTTGCATGCTGTGTTTTAGCAGTTTGTCCAAGGAAGCGGGGGTGAAAACTCTAACCTTTTCCACACAGCAATAACTTCCCACCATGACATCAAACCAACATTGCTTCAGCGTCCCTCAGTGCTCGCTGTGAAAATGTCAGACGGGCTCTTTTCATCTGAGGGAAACCCTATCTGATTTACTCTCCCCCCTCTTCCTCAGCTGAGGCGCCTGTTTGTACAGGGCCATGTTTCATTTGAATATCAAAGCCTGTGAGGAGGTGGCCAGACACTTTAAATGCCATTTTTTGGGCTTCTCTCAAGGAATGTGACTGCTTAAGTGTTCTTGACGAAGGGACCTGATCACCGAGACAATGCTTCCTTTGAGGCGGCAGGGTGACGGTAATCTCTATCTATCTACTCTGCTCCGTAGACGAGACCAACACAGAAATCCATTTGCATCTCAGTGTGCGGCTCTTTTAGGCTCCACAGTTTAAATGGCATTTGAGAAATTGTTGACATTTTTTCCGCCATTAAACCAAACAACCACGAATGTGTGAATGTGAAAATCGTTAGCAAGAAGAACGTATTTGTGTGTCACAACAAAGTTCTCTACGTTATTGCAGTTGTTGGAGTCTTTATTTTATGTGGATTTCATGTTAGCCTTATTAAGTTTTGCAATATCAGAAAATAAACAATCAATCAACAGTACATTTCCAAATGTAGTTGATCTCAGTGAAGGGAAGGTGTTTACACATATTGCTGTGCCACACAATGTTCACCATGCTGAATCTTTGATATCATAGTGATTTCTGCCCTCTCAAATAAAATAAAAAAAACCCTCAAAAAACAATATTTCTTTTCACAAATCTCGACCCAGTTACTAAAGATAATTAACTGACCTCCTTGTGAGCAGTTTTATGTAAGAACTATTTTCTTTCTACCAAAACCACACCCGCCAAACCCTATCACCACACACAAGGATGCATCTGGTTCCATTATATTCAAGAGATGGTAGACATTTCTACAGCCGATTTCTCCAACAATCTGTATTTTTTATTTTGGGGTGGACTGTCTCCTTAAAATCGAGCATTGTTTACACAGATGCTTGCAGTCGTCTCGCAGCGTTTGTTGATGTATTGCTATGTGTCTTTGCATGTTACAGCCAAAAACTGTCAATCAGTGGAGTACTGTGAAATCACTGGCAGGAATGTGTACTTATACTCATTCAAGTGCATCCTTGTGCATAATACAAACAAAACAGCACTAGTAGTGGTCAAAAACTCCACAAGGTGCCTTTACTTCTGTTGAAAACACTGGTGATTCCCTGATGGATTTTGTTCATTTGTGCATCTTGGACTGATTTTATGTAAAATGCAACAACATAAAAAAAAACACCATCTCTACCAAAGGACCCTTGTAAATGGATATATTTTACCAAATTTTACCAAAACCAAACAGAGGCGTAATATTCTTTAAAATAAATGTTTGCAATTGTAGGAGATCCTGCAAACGGAGACTTTATGTCTCATGATGTCTATTCTATTTATCAGCTTTCATTTGCACAATAAATGTATTATACTGTATCTAAAAAGGGACTTCTATAAGCAGATCTATTGATATAGCCTGTCTTGGCTTTCTTAATGCTTTTTTTTTTATGGAAACAGATGAAGCCATGAGATAAACTGTGAAAAATAGCAAACAAGAACATGGCTGTACAATGGCCTAGTGTTCTCATGATAACACTATCAGGCATCAGACTCTTTATCGTTTTATCTGGGCATGAAGAATCTGCCTGTATCTTCTGGTTTCTGCAACAAAAGCTTGGCATGTTTCTACACTGCTCCTCTCGGTGCCTCTCATACTTTCATCTGATGAGCGTGGTGTGAATAGAGGCATGAGCCCTATCTTTGTTCCGAACTCTGAGTATCTGAGTGAAAGCAACACAAGGATGAAAGTATCTGCAGATACATGCTGCAGTTCTGTATAGACTGCAGGATAGATATCCTCTGCGCTGGCACGTTATGTTCAAATCTGCAGACAAATATATTTTTAGCTTAACACTGATCCCTTTCTGTGATCCGGATGATCACCTTTTCCTGGGAGTTCTCCCTGGTCTTGGATGAATGACTGAACCTTTATCTGTCATTGCACAGAGTAACATGTACAAGTACAATGAAATTGCTGAAATTGCTGTATGCATATCTGTATGTGGAAGTTCAAGTGTGTAAGCCTGAGACCCGCCATTGTCCAGCACCAAACAGTTCGTCTCAGTTCGCTGGAATAACAAAATCGATAAGCCTGGACGTTGCTAAGGAGATGACCTTCCTTCCTGGGCTCCAGGGCAAGGCAGACAGTCCAACAGGTGGTTGTGGGGGTTGAGATAATATACTTTTCAACATTCCTTCATTGCTTTCGCTCCAAGTGTTTAATTTTATATGACATTGTGCTGCAATTTGTTTTGTGGTTTGTTGTAGATTTATGACATTTAAGCTAGATTGGTTCACTATCATCTGAGGCAAAGCTTTTGAGAAGGGATCGTAAAGAATTGCTATAATTATATTTATCTGTTGAAATGGAATTTCCTGTTGGCCAAGCAGCATTTTTTTTATCAAGCCAATTCATTAAAAACAAACAAGGGGGGAATTTAAGTTCATGTGTTTACTTGTGTAACCTACTTTCTGCTGGAATTTGTATTTTGAAAGTCTTCATCACCGTCGGTGTAGTAAGAGGACCTCACCGTGAGTGGCGGTGTTTTCATTCTCGCGATATTACCAGACGGGAAGAAACGGAGCCTAAGAAGGTCAGGAATTAAACATGGCAGCCCGCAGTATGTTGCGGTCTGTGTGGACCTCATTAGCGGGCTTGAAACTAGTTGGAACAGCCGCCAATGTGAAGCTTCAACAGGGGATAATTGTTCCCCAGTTATCGGCTTTAACTGTTCAGAGCCGAGGAATCCGTCAAGGTGAGAGATTTCTGCAAATGTTAGTCTTTTAGCTCGGGAGCTAATGTTAGCTAGCATGCTACCGTCAGGTCAAGACACAGACACAGTTATTAGAGGCGTCTCAGCACAGTTATTTAATTTTATAAAGACCCGCATGTACCTCACACATCTACGGAAATACTGAAGCACCACAAAGGCAACATCTTCTATTGAAAAAAAAAGTTGTTTTTTTAAATTAAATAGCTGTTTTCCAGAAGCCATGCGTCCAGTGAGGCAGGCTCTCCCCCTGACATCTTTTCATTTAGAGTCAACACACAAACTGTCTCTGTGAACAAGGATCAAGAGTCGCATTAAAGTACACATATTAAATAAAAAACAAATCTCCTACCAGAGATTGTTCCCTTTTCTCGTTGTATTCCTCCGACACCTTACTGTAGATGTCCTGAGTATTTCCATGTATATGTTCATTAATGTATTTGTTTTTATTTCTGTGTTATGCCAAATATTTGGCTCATCTCACATGGGATTACCAGACAGGACTACTTTAAATACGTCTTCCGGTCTTGCGTATACAAAGCCCGTGGGAAAGGAAAAGGAAAATAAACACAAACAAACAAAAACATATCCCAAATTAACAGTTCACATAAAAACTAACTTACTATTAGATATCTACAGATTATCTTGATAAGGCTTTTTTCCCTTTCTCCCAGGCTTTCTGTTTCATATGAACATCCATCTCAGACTTTTGCAACAGACATATTTGCAAAATCAATCTTTCTTTCTAAAAATAATCATCATACTCTTTTACTTATCAAATCTTTATACTGTTCATAACTTAATTTAATCTCTGTTTTAGAGTGGTTTTACTGACTTACATTTTTACAGTGGTGGTGAAATGGTAAAGAAAGGAAGAAAAGAACATTTTCTATATTGTGTAGATGACACATCGAACAAATGTTTTTATAACATATTGTCCAACAAATGTTTTTATAACATATTGTCCAGTCTCAACAGTCAAAGCTTAAATGCAAGATCTCAACAAAGCACATCAAAACTCTACTCTATAGGCAAATTAAATTTAACATAACTCTCCATATCCAGCTTTTATCATTTAAAAAAAAAGGCAATTTTGGTTTAGTAGCGTTAGCCCACTGCCCCACAGGTTCTCTGAACAGATCAACATTGAGCTTTTCGCTATTAAAAAATCCACTTTCTCCAGAAAACGATTATTTGTTTATCCCAAATAAATATTCGCCTCATTAACATACTTTCATCCATATCAAGTAACCGATTCCATAACTGAGCCATAAATATCTTTCAACGAACCTCTCCTGACTCACATCCCATGTTTCCCACTAAAGCCAATCTTGTTTCATATTTGTGCTTGGCAAAAGAAAAAACGTCTTATGGGACTGATTGACACAGAGAAATTTCTTAGGCCTAATTTCAATGTGACATTGAATAACTCAACTAAGATGTTAAAAAAGTGCTAACTGTAACCTAACCATGTATTATTTTGTGATTACTGAATGTAAACACAATTTGTTGTTCATGGTGATTTAGTTCAAGACTCATATAATGGCAGTCAGAGTAACTGTAACTAATGATTTTATTTGGTGCCGTTATTGCTTAAAGTGTCTTTTTGAAAGATTTGTAAAGAACAATTTTTGTATTATTTGTGATCAAAGGCTTAACATCATTTAATCTCTGTTTTACAGTGGTGGTGAAACAGGAGGGTAAAACAACAACAGTAAGTAAAACCAGGCTGTAATTTGAAACTGATTATGTTTGGTTGTTGTATAGCTCTTAACCATTTTTATTTGTGATACACATGGTGGTTTAATGTTTAAAACAGGAGAAAATCATGTGAATGCAGAAGTACACATTTAATGTATAACTCAAATTCCTGATTGCTTTGACTTGTACTATATTACATCAGACTATTTACTATAGAAACAAATCAACCCTCTGAACACCAAGCTGTTTCAGGGCACTAGAGCCATTATGAAATAAAGAAATTAATATGCAGTTGTTTTTGATTTTCATTTTATTCTTAATTTAAAATATATATAGCAGGGCCTTCCATTATGTAGAAATATACTTGCAATAATCTTATATCCAAGTTTGGTGCAATTTTACCCAGCATTGACATTTCACAAGTGTCCTGTTAGGGTCCAGATTACATCATTGCAACACAGAGCATAAGTTTCACCTTGTTTAACAAAGGAGAGGCTCTGTCAGACGTGAAGAGATGCAACTAAGGCGACTCCTTTGACCTTGCTTTACTACGAATAGTTAGACAGGATTGTGGGATACAGGGAATACAACTGTACATATGTAAATATTCATTCAACCTAATGAGGAACCTATCCTAACGTATCAATACAATAACTGCCTGTTAGATTGAGGGAGATATACTGGACGTTCCAGCAGGACCACAGCCTCCGAATCCTGCAGCCTTGTGTCCTATCTACAGATGGAACCTGCAGCACAAATACAACTACACGGTAAATACGCCCACAGGCATGTAATGACCAAATTATCTCAGACAATATGGGAAGTGTATCAGCTGTTAATCGTGTCTGCTTCTCCTACTTGCTTTATTGTTGCACCGCCTCCAGGATGTCCTGTTGCTCAGTCAGTTTATTAATTCAAATGGAGGGATGCTGCCCAGGAGAATCACTGGTCTCTGTTTGGAGGAACATCGCAAGATTGCCATCTGTGTTCAGATGGCTCACAGAGCAGGTCAGTGTCACTGCCTGGGCCCTTGTTTATTTATTTAAATCTTCGACAGTAAACAACTTCTTAGTATTTTAAGATACAGTGGAATAATGGAGTCAAGAGAAGGAAATCACACTCCCTCTGTGTTTTCATTCAGGCTTCTCTGTTCTTTGTTATTGTTAAGTTACATATTTAAAATGATTGAAAGATTTCTGCAAATTTCAAAAACGGTTTATTTTTGTTGATAAGCAAATAAAGGCCTATACAGCCTTAAGTAGTGAAATGACATTTTCAACATGGTAAAACGATATCAGTTCATCTCTAAACCAAACATTTACAGCAGATCAAGTACTTAAACCAAATTTTGGCAACCTTTTAGTGATTCTTCCGTGTGTCCAGGACACAGAGACTGTGATGAATCTTAATACGGAGCATCAAAAGAATCCAGCTAATTCTATCTGTTTTACCTTTTTTGGGTTTGCTCTAGTAATGATTGCCTGTTTTTTTTAGTCATTCAAATTAAGTGCAGCAATGTGACTTTGGTTTTTCCCTATGTGGAAGGTCTGCTCCCTGACCACAGACCCAAACTTCCAGAAGGCCATGTCCCAAAGAGGCCCAAGCAACAACTCAACAGGTAATGTATACACACGTGTCTATTTATATGTGTGTTTGTCACCATTATCTATTGATTGCCAGTACCACAGTCCCAGTGCAACTGATCCTAGCAATGATTTTCTGTTGTACAGATACCTGACTCGCTGGTCCATTGACTCGGTGAAACCCATATATAAAAAAGGACAAAAGTGGTGTAAGAAGCGAATGGATGTTGGCAACCCAGCGCTCAAGGACAATGTGCGTTACAGTTTGAAGCCCCTTTACACAAAACACTGAAGGACAGAAAGCCTGACGAATCAATGTAGCAACTGGACAAAGTGGGTGGGCCCTTTTTTATGCGATGATACACTTTCAGGTGGATCAACTTTAGTCATACTGCCCTGGGAAAAGGCCTAAAAGCTTCATCCATGTGTGTTTATTCTACTTTTTGTTTATCAAGCTGCGTCACTCTTTTAACGAGGCCCCACCCAGAACCATCTATTCTGTCTCTGCTGGTTTTCAAAAAGCCCTTGAAGTGAATTCGCTGACAACTTAATGTGCGCAACAACTGGGTCAGTGTCACAGTTTCAAAGTAGGTGGTATGCTGACTGTGTATACTCAAGGCAACACAGATGTGCAAATAAAATGTGTGTGTTTACTCTGCCTCTCAACATGTGTTTACTGTAATGGCTTTTGTACATGAGAACTGAATGGAACAAAAAGCTTGGAGACAAAACTGCACGACTGTACGTCTTTAGTTTATTTGTGTCAAGATAAGACCAACAAAAAGTCCTGGAACATGTTACATAGAATACATTTTGAGAAATGATGTGAACAAACATCTGAGAAACATAAAGAATTCTTAGCTTGAAACAGATGTAAGATGCCTCTTCTATAGCATGAAGGGAAGGTCCAGATTCTTGCTCCCATCGCCGATATAGATGTATCCATGCTGTGGCGTCATTGGCATGTGGTAGAAGGTCAGGCCAAGCCACAACAGGCTGCGAAGCACGCACACTGTGCTGGCACGTTCAAACTGAAGACTCCATGATCCTACACACAAACAAAGAAGATTTGCTGTAAAGAGTGTGTTCACACCAGACACAAAGTGATTTTTTGCCCTGCATTACTCGCCCAGTGGGATCACCTTTGAGTTTATTTAGATTGCGCCCACAAGATGCGCTCGAATAACGCCACCGTTTCTTTCCTTCATTGCTGCTTTTCACCTGTTGTGGGAATCCATTATAAACCAATTTCTGTTGTGTCTGCTTTCATAATATTGCCCGGAGGTGTCACGGCTCAATAAAATTCACCGCCTTCTCTGGATGACTGCCACTATCCAACTCCTACAGGTTAAAGAACCCAAAATAAATAGACTGATGTAATTGCAGTAATTACTGATTGAAACTGATGGGAAGGATGCCAAGATACATCATGACGCCGATGTGTAAAAAGTCTGTGCAAAACACAAACATCTTTTAAAATTCCTGTTTTGTGAGTTTGGATCACATCATGTTAAGTGGAATAAATATAGAGACTTCGGGAATCTTTGTAAGTCAGTCCAAGAAGATTATACTCTTCGCATGCTAAAGGCCACCAGAGGATACTCTAATAAATCAACCCTTTGTGCTTTTGATATCTACAGTCTAACCTGTTTCTCAATATGTTTGGGTGTGACCAGGATGAACCCAAGACCCTGGGAATTGAGAACAAGAGCTGGATCTGCTACTATGTAAACATAAAAGCCCTTTGATTTGTGCTTTTACACAAAAGGGAAATAATTACGATAAATTACAGCTGTTTTATCACTTTCTTTATTGTCTTTGAATTTATCCGGCAAAGTATGACTCAGCTAGAAGTAAAAAGATTTTCAGGTTGAAGCTAAACTGCTGTAAGATGAGAAACCTAAACTGTAAATCAGGAGCTGGGAACAGTTTGCAGCACTGTAGAAAGCAGCGAGAGCCCAACTCAGTGTCTCTGAGGAAAGCACCTGTCTTTTAGTGGATATACATCAAAACACATTTCCCCACGGTCCTGTTTAAATAATGTTAACTCATTCTCCTTTTCAGCAAAAGCATGCGATCTGCTGTAAAGACGGCTGCAGCGAGTGTGGCATTGAGACAGCTGTGTAATGTCTGCTGCGGTGATGACACTGCTGACATCCGTATCAACTCAAAGAACACACGCAAACATATACACATGTGGAAAACCTCTTAAATCAGACATCTGTTACATGTTTGGCTGTTAAATTTTTTTTTCTTTCGCACACATACATACACATATACGTCCACTTTATCAACATTCAGGAGTACATTCAGTGAAGCCAATAACCTCAAAATGTGCTAGGGATGACTATATTCCCTTTTTTTCCCAAAGTATTCATGTTTGCTTATTCTGTTCCTCCTGGGTTTGATTATTTCCAACATATGTAGTACTGTTCAGCAGCCAAAATGTCTGAGCTTCCCGTAAGGATTTGAATACAAAAGCCTGAAAGATCATCACTATTATTTCACACTTTCAACTACACAAAAAATAAAGGGAATACAGAATACAGGGGAATTACGCGTCTCAAGACAGCAAGTCTCGACAAGTTCATTCTCATACTGCACTGAATTGGTGAAAAGAATTACACACTGTGCTCTTTGTGCAAATTCTCAGTAGTAATTCGTCATAAATTAGCAAATACGCTGATAATATAACTTGTTATTGCATTATTTTAGTTTGATTTCCTACATGTGTGCAATCCCATTTATCATTTAACATCAGTTTGGTTTCTGGTGGTCCTCTTCACATGCCCTGGCTTCTGTCATGGTTTTTATGATGATAGCATAATGATATATAATTTTCCAATGAAGAGCTTGAAGCCAGACTCAGTAGGTGGGCCATGAACTCAGAATTAAGAACCGTCTCATCCAACTGTATCCATCTGGTTATCAGACCACCGTATGCACCAGTTCTTCCAACTTATTCCCAGAAAAATCTATTCCATCGTGGCAGGTAGGTTAGAATCAGATGTTTTATGGGTTTATTTTGTTAGTTAAGCCTTGTTTAACCAACCGTTTTACTGTTAAAATGACTCGGTTGCTACTTGGAAGAAACCCCTTTTGACTTCCAGTCAGTTGAATCACCACAGTGGGTTAAAATCACACATCATTTAGTTCTGATGTAGCACAGCAGTTGGGAAACACCTTATGTTGTACCGCTGGCATTGTAAAGGCCTCACTCAGACTTCACTCATATGCTCACTAGATGTGATGTGATTTGTTTGTATGTTATGAAAAGACATGTTATATTGCGCAATAAACTCTGTGGTCTCACCTTCAGGAATGTCATCACTCAGTACATCAAGGAAGTCCACCGCTGGATTCAAATCACCCATTACCAGGATGGATTTTTTCTTCAGATTATTTGCTTTGCTGAAGTGAAGGAAGTTGTCAAGCTTCCCTGCTTCTGAGTGAGACAGACCTGAGGAGCGGTGCACATCGGCAAGTCATTCAAACCAAATCGAAGCAATGATGATGCAATTTTACAGTGAGATGATGTCAAAATATACATAGACATTCACATTTTTGCACGTGTATTTATGATTCACAAAACAGGACTGGCAAGTCAACCAAATAATTGTAATGTGTTATGAAATAGTTACTAAATAGTTCCTGTTGTTTATCATATCTGTCCAAAACTACCAAATTTTATGAAACACCTCAGGGCTGTTCACATGCAGCAGCAAATGTTAACGCTCCACAATGAGACACAGACACACCACGTGGCAGGCTGATATATAATTACCAGCAAAGCTGCGGTTGATCTGGACGAGGCCATGTGGGCTCTTGATGAAGGCGCCGCGTGGTACCACAGACACTTCCTCATCGATCTGATGCACTGTCACTGCCAGCCTGCTCTCTTCATTCACTTTGAACTGAAACCAAGAACATCACAGAGCTGGAATTTCATGACTGTACAGATAGTGTTGATATCAGCCAGAAAAAATAAATCACTGAGAAACTGCAGCTTTGAAATTAAATTCTCTTGCATTAATTCTTCATGAGGAAGAACACCTGTTTGTTACAGAGATAGCTGACCTGAGATATTGTGTGCCTAAATATATCTGTTGGCAAAGGTAGGACATTGTTTCTTCTGTGGTTTTATCTTGTCTGCCTTTTTTTTAATGTAAATTTAATTTTGGTCCCACATCCACCTTTGTTTTGGCTTTAGCTTTAATTGTGCAGCATGATGCTGGGCCAAAGTATTTTTCTTTGCATAACAGTAGTTGGATAGATTTATATTTATAAACTACCTACAGGATAATTTAATCCTAATCTTGTTTGTTTGCAGTTCTTCTGAAATATATAATAACACTTGGTCTTGAGTTTAATCTAACAGCTCAGTGGTTACACTCTGTTTTATTTACAGCTGCACAGTATTGATCACACTTACCTCTACCTCTTCTTCTACAGCATCATCCCCCTCTCCTTGCCTGCGGATCTGAAGTTGCGCATACACGTAAGAGGGGTCCCCAATGAAGCGACCCTTGGCAGCTTTGGACACTTCCTCGATCATAGAGTCTGTTGCAGGGGGGACCAGGAACCAGTCCATGCAGTTGAAGCTGGAGACAACAGACCAAAGGGCACACAATAGGTGAAGTTAGACACACTGGTCACTTTATTAAGTAGACCTGTGCAAAGACTTGTGAATGCAAATATCTAATCAGCTTATCACATGGCAGCAACTCAATGCATTCAGGCATGTAGACATGATCAAGTGTTGCTGCTGTAGTTCAAAGTGAGAATCAGAATTGAAATTTAAGCATCAGAAGAAATGTGATTAAATGTGACTTTGAACGTGGCATGTTAGCTAGGCAAGTTTTTCCACAAAGAAAGTGTTTGTAATCTTTACTCAGGCTGTTTCAAAGTAATATTTATTTAATATAACCACTTGGCTTTTATATGGAAAATACACAAGTAAATTGCAGATTCACTGATGTCCCTCAATTACATTTTACTTGGAAATATCAACTAATTAAGCCAATGAACTGGTTTAGTGAATATTACTTGGAGTTAATGATTCAATTTACATACACAACTGAGGACACATAATAACAAACAATCACTAAGTAATGCAGTACATGAAAACTGCTATTTTAAAGTAAAAGCACTGAATTCGTATTTCGTTGTAGAATTTATATAGATGATTGAAATAATAATTAGAGGGCCAAGTAGAAGTTTTTTTCAGTGTAGCTCATGTAGTGACCGGTGAATGTAATTCACACTGTAGAGTAGCCTAGTTTTAGCTACAATTAAACATAAAAACTCGTCGCTCTTACCTATACAGATTCTTTTTATCCTGCATCTCATCTTCTCCTCTCCCCTGAGCGATAAAATAGTCCTCCTTAAGTCCCAGTATTTTGCCCCAAAACAAGACTCGATGGAACTTGTAGTTTTTCTTCAGGATCACTAAGGAAGTCTGCAGAGCGGTTCTTTGCTCAACAGTTAAAGTGTTTCCACTGCCGGCTACGAGTTCTAAAGAATAGTATAGCGTATTTGAGTCCATTGTTTATGTAATACCCGACTTAATATCTTAATTATCCTCACGTTATCTTGTGTTTTAAACTACTTGCTACGAGCTAACGGCTAACAGAAGCCCTCAGACCCGAACGATAGTTTGGTTGCTAATGGCAACACACCTTGTTGAGCTGGTTGTCATAGGAACGCGTCCGTTTTCCATTTTCCGTGAGTATGGACTCACATTTCCGCCAGTGTGAAGAAAAAACTATTCTGTATCTCATAATTATGATAAAGTAAGTCGACATTATTAAACAATAAGTCGTCATAATGACTTGCTACGTCGATATTATGACGTAATAAGTCGTAATTATGAGATAGTAAATCGAAATTGTGAGTAGCCTATATCATAATTACGAGAAGGTTTTTCATTATAGCGATTTACAGATTATTTTTCCTGTCACAGTGGTGGAAATAGGCTTTCTTAGTTTTCCAAGTGTTAAGTGTGTAAATATCACAGTTAAAACAGAAACAAAACGAAATTGTTAAAGTGACATTTTGGGTGTGTTTGCTTGTTTGCTTGCTTTGCTTTTTTTTTTTTTTTGGTCTTTATTGACAATTAAGGAACATTACAATCATGAGGTCAGACAAAAGGGGATTACAAGAAACAAATGTCACGAAACGAAGAACTAATCAGGAGAAATAGTAGTAAAAAATAAAATAAATAATAATAATAAAAAAAGAAAAAGAGGTACATACATTGGTCACGCAGAGAGTAATATTGAAGAAATAGTTCTTTTTATTATAGTTATAATAGTTATATAATAAAATAATATAATATATATTAGACATATCTTTTGAAAACAAGTGATTCAATTTAGTTGTCCTAGTAAACCAGGACAGTCAGGATATGTAACAGTTGCATAAAAGCAGGGGAAAAGGGATGCAGCCATCATAAATGTCCAACTGTGATAAAAGTAGATTATATTTAAAAAATGAAACACTTAACATACTACGTCACATGCCTCTTAAAATGGATTTTCCAAATCATAGTCATTATAATTTCCTGTGACTTTCCTCTTTCTTCCAGCTAGAAAGTCACATTTTAAAGCATGTGAGGTTTCCTGGAGGTTTTTTGTGGGGTCTGCATGCAGGCTTCAAGCCCACTCTGCCTTTCACCCATGAAGTCCAAAGATGGGGAAGCATGGAAAGGAAAGAGAGGACTAAAAAGTCTGGCAGTTTTATGCCTGGCAGTTTCAACCGCAGTGTCTGGAAGACAGAATCAGTTAAGCTCTTTGCACAGCTGGCAGGATGCATGCTGAGATCCATCTAGTGTGACAGTATGGCTCATGGGAATAGTAATGAATAGTGCTTGGAAATCATCTTAGGGTGCATGTCCTATGTGTGTCTCTATATTTTGGAATAGAATGAGCAGTGTTTGTATTCAGAGTAAGTAACAAGATATTGTAGTGGTACATCTGTTAATGACTCCCGTCTTTATAATTCAACGTAACTTATTGCCTCATGATATGAAGTCACATCGCACGGCAGGCTGCCTTCCTTTAGGCTGCCTCCTTAAGGCTTACTGCAGTTTCATGAATAGGATTTAGAGCCGGAAAATGAGAGAACAGAAACAGTGTGTGTGTCTGTTTAAGAGGCTGTAGAGGTGAATTTGCTACAGTTGAAATAGCTGAAACATAGTCAAGCATGGAAGAGCAGGAAGGAGATCAGTAGTCAGTGTGTTTGAATTTGTTTAATATTTGCTATTGTTTTGATGTGTATTTGCCAATCAGTTCAGATGAAATTTTCTTTCTGCTCAATCATCTTTCATAAAAATGTCATTATTTCATTCATTTTCTGTTTTCCACGGTGTAAAAAAGCTCCTTTCATTCACAATTTTCAGCATATATTGTCATTAATTTGCAGCCGATCGCTTCTTATTTAAGCTCATACTGGTGATGTAACTTCCTGAAGTCGGTACACAGAGCGGCCTATATACAGTCAGACTGAGCAGTGCTGAAATCGCACTGGTTACTGCGAGCAGCAGTTTGGAGAAAATCCTATTTAAAAGACACTAAACGGACATCGGTTGTTTGGTTTATCCTGGCTCTGGTCCAGCAGCCTCAGCCAGTATACGCAGTGTGAAGCTGGCCTAGGTTACAATTACAAAAACATCATTGGCTACTGTCCAGCAAATGATTTTGGACAGTCTGCCAGTGTTGGGTTAATCTTGTAGTTGGTGAACCTATTTTGGTCCCTCACCTTGCGTGACAATCTCCACTTCCACTGTATTAATTCGTCTCTGGGTTTCTGAGTTTGTAATTTGATTTAGATGCAAGAAAACAGATTCAAACAACACAATACAAAATATGGCATGGTTCTTATTCATGCTGCATGAGTTTTTACCTCCCTTTTACCAGAGGGGTTATGTTTTTCAGTTTGGTTTGTTTGTTTGTTTCTCTCTTTGTCAGCAGGATTATGGAAAAACTTTCTGAATCACAGGGTGCATGCACAAATACTTTTCAGGCTTTTGACTCTATTTATGCAATTTTATTAGTAATTATCTTCTTTTAGAGTAGTTGTTTTCATTATAAGTGGCGGGGTCTGCCATTCATATAACCCTCACATGCACGGATCATTCAAAGGAAATGAAGCAAGCATTTTATCCAGTATTACTGTTTGTAATTGTATCTCCCTGATGTCAGCTCCACTTTACTGTTAACTCCTACACTGTATCAGAGCTGTGTAAAGTTACAGCTAATGCAAATCCAACATTTCCTGCTGCTGTTGGATCCAAGCAGCCAAAGTGATGTGAAGCATCCATTGTTTTTTGTGAATCTCTCGGGCGTGTCAAGGCAATTTCAATTCAACATGGAAATGGCGGAGTCCGCCACTAACAATGAAAACTACTGTCTGAGGATGTAATTACAGAATGCAAATGCACTGAATGCCTATTGCAGGAAGAGCACCAGCCATAAATAGCATCAAAAATGGGGTGAGATTTCCTGAAAATTGGAACTTTGAGAACCCATTAGAGGCTATTTTTCTCAGGAAAAAACACACAATCAGGTTTTAATAATTCCTAATGTCCATTCATTCCCATGCTAGCCTTTTCCCATGCCACAGTGCATTTCCAGGGCTCTGTGTGTTGGCTGAAATTGTCCAAACAAAAGGGCCTCGGTCTGGAGTCACATGCTTCATCAGCAGCGGTGATTTCAGCTGTCTGGCCCTCCGCCCTTCTGGCTAATGTAGTCCACCAACAGAAAAGGGAGGGAGAGTGGGGTGACTTCTCTACAGAGTACCCCACACAGAAGAGAACACACAAGGACAGCCCCTCACCAACCCGCCCACTCACTCACACAGACAAACACACTTTGAGCTTGTGGCTCAGGATGTCACCTCATTAGAGTTGGCAGTCTAGGTGGAAGTTTTGGAGTTGGAAGCCACAGAGTGACCCACACAGACACACCACTCCTGCTCTGTCTCCCAATTGGCCGGGAAGGAAGTAATGCTCGGAGTGAAGCGGCCTGTTTCTCTCCTGGTCCCGCTGCTCTGGGAAACTCACCTCCCAGGCGACCAGCGTTGCCACGGCACTAATCCTGACGGACAAAAGATGGGAGTGCCACAGAGCACGATGCTGCCAAAAGCTCTCATTGGCTGGCACCATCCCACGCGATGCTGTGATTGGCCGCTGCTATGTTTATATACAAATTGGAGCAGTCAGAGGTCACATCCATCGATCTTGGTGGTGACATGAAGGAAACCTGACCTCAAAACCTCGGAACTCCAAATGGGTTTAATTCCTATTTGATACACACACATACATGCACACACACACAAACACTGGGGCTCTTTCTTAAGTTCAGTGGCCTGGGAGTGCAGAATTAAGTGAATACTGAGGGAGTGAAGTGACTAAATAATAGTGTCTGTGGTATACAAAAGCACAGGCGACAACAATACCAAGAATGCATTGAGGGCAGTGAGTTCAGTGGGCTGCACACCTACACACAAACAGAGGTTTTGGATTAACACCGGATAAATATTTTGATCCGGAGAAGGGCGTGTTGTGTAAACTAGTAATACTTCACAGGCGAGATTACAGCTGTGTCATTTAACATGGGGTGCCAACAAACTGCTCTAAACCAATAATTATCATCATCAATAGATTTTAGCTGTTTTCTTCAAATTTCAAAGCATATTTTTCTCTGTGTTTTTTTAATCAATTCAGTATCCACACTTTCTTCGTATTTGTAATGGTGTATATGTCGGCCAGTAAGAGACATAAAATATAGTACAGAAATTCTAAAGATATGTTTGAGAAACAGTGTCTCATTAATAATTTGTCCTTTTTCTTCAACTGTAAATATTCTTTCTTATATCTTGGTCACACCTCTGTGAAGAAATAGTTGGAAATAAGGGTATATACATGTATTTGCGTCTTGCTGAGGGTTAGACAAGAAGATTGATAGCATCACTCTCATGTCTTCGCCAATCATAAAGGAAATGTTTTCCAGCAGATTTCTTGGAAATGAATCAGAAATGGTAAGAAACTGGCCCAACAAATTTAAGGACGTCTGATAATGTCAGGCTATTGAAACTATATTTCCGAAAAATAAGGTCATAAGGGCGACATCTAGAGGCTGTACAGAAGGAAAGCAGGAAGTGAGGTAACATGTTTTATATAAATACCAATAAAATCCCTATGGTTCTTTTTTTCCCCTAACCTTAACCACTTAGTTTTGGAACCTAAACCTAACCAAGTGGTTCTGCATCACAATGTTAAATTTACCAGGAAAAGACACATTAAAGAAGATGCTTTCAAGCTGCAATGTAAGATCCAGCTTTTTGGATCTTGTCCCATGCGAGGGATTGGGGGTTTGGACTATTTTGTCCATTCTTTTCATTCTTTTTTTAAAGGGAGTATCTCTTTAAGTGTAAGAAATGAGTTCTGTGTTCAGGTGTAGAGTGTTACTGTGAACTGTGAGGACATTTTGACTGAGCTGTTTGAACCTGAGATGACACAAACTGCTCCCAGTTTCCATATAACTGGATGAAACTTCAGATCAGACTTTCACACACCCACCCATTACTAGAAACACAGAACATGTGGGCCGAAACTGAGCCAGCAAATTTGTGGTGTGTTTAATATCGGGTCAAAGTTTGGATTTGGGTTTTGGAAAGCTGCGCACTGTAGTTCTGGCTGCTGCTGGACTGAGCTGCTTCCCAGGCTCCTGCAGCCTATAACAGCTTATAACAGCCACATTACTCCTGCTCCACTGACCCCGCAGGACACAGTCTTCTGTGACAGCAAGTGCATTAAATACACATTTCATGCAGACAACCCACAGTCAGTATATCAGGTATCTAACATCAAACGCTCATCTCTTTCCCAGCTCATCCTTGGAGCCACATGAGGATATCTGCAAGTTATTAGTGCCCCCGCATCCTGACCCTGCACAGCTTTCTCATGTGACTTTGTTGAGGTACGTCAATTCAAATCTGTCTCCAAGTCTCTTTATGTGGGAGTCATGCATTGTGTGTAAGAATGTGTGATTATTAGATTTTCATAAAAATCAGAGCATATTATGGATTTTATGATCACGTTTGGCATGCTGGAGACCATTAGCTCTGGGTTTCTTTATTGCTTAATCACACACACACACACACACACACACACACACACACACACACACACACACACACACACACACACACACACACACACACACAGAAATAAGACTTGAGAAAGAGTAAACAAGTGAGAGATTGTTTTGTAATGCTTAATCTTTGTCCGACATTAGGGGTAAAGTGGAGTCAATGACCTTTGTGCACTTGAATCCAACAAATTTACGATATTACTGTGAAAAAAGTTATGTGTTTTTTAAAGTGTCTTTGTTAACAGTCTTTAAACTTTGTGTAGTTAGTGCTACTGACTGCATATTTATCACTGATCAAAGTGTGATGAATGTTTTAAAATGTCTTTGGTACATTGTGTTGTGTTGTTAATTTCAAGAACTATTGCGAGGTTCCATTAGGACCCAAACCCCTCTTTTCACCCCAGCTTCTAATCTACAAATATATGTTGTTATCTAAGCACTTCATTACCCATATTTAACAACTGTGCTTTTCACTACAGCATGCTTAAAGTTGTCAAATAACAATAGAGGTTTTTCTCAGCTGAGGCAGGTACCGTGGTGAGAAAGGGGAAAAGGGCAGAGGAAGCGAAAGGAAAGGGAACAGAAATGGAGACAATGGTGAAAGATCAGGTGAGGAGGTGGAGCTACTGGAATTGTCAGAATAAGTTAGAAATCCTCAATGCAACACTGTGTATTTGTCCCTTTTTTCACTGCTGAATGAATGTTTCAGATATAAGCTGCCCCACTTCTGGCTCAACAGTGCCCCCCAATGACGAAACATGCACATAACGGTAGTGTGTCCTGTAGTCTGTATTTTAAAATTGTATGAATGATTGTTTATTATTGACATTTAAATCACCATTTACAAAGCTGAGTTCCTCTTCAAGGTATAGTTTGTATTTTTTTAAGTGAGGTATTTATCCATAGTCAGTGTACTACCTAATAAGCAGTCATTATCAGTTTAGTTTAATGCTTTATTTACAATATTTTCATCATTTTCCTGTCATCAAATTTCTGATGGCGAACACAAATTATTATATCCATCTATATGCTGTCTTCAGAGCCACAAGACTCCTTTGAGAAAAAAAAGTTAATTTAACCATGCACCTGCTGCCTCAATTGTTTTTTGTGTGTGTTATTGTATGACTTTGGAGAATCCAGACTTACTCTTTGGAACACCAAGTCACACAATAACACAAACTACCCAAATGGCTGATATCGGTAGACCAGCAACTTCTGTCTTCTGCAGGGTAAAATTACCATTTTTGTCAAAGGAGTCTGGTGGTGGTTTTAAAGAAAGCTCAAGTCCCCCGTAGGAAAGGGCTGAGGGGTAAAGTGGTCAAAATATACTAAATATAATACATTTTCCTGCTGCACCCATTCACAGCAGTACACTCTCGCCTGCTTCTCCAAACTGCCATCTACTATAGGTAATACACTGACTATGGACAAGTACCTCATACAACTCCAATTCAAAATAACTTAAAAACTATCCTTTATATATGCAATCTGAAGAAATGTTACTACCCTCACCACCAAACCGTTACAAGTTTGCCTTTGGGATTTAGCTCTGTGTTAAAAAGCACATTTGAAAAAATACAGCAAAAACAAAACTTCAAATTACACAAAATACAAAATAACCATGACCTATTAAAACATTCATTCATTAATGCAGTAACATTATTGTTAAGACATAATAAAAAGAAAACCATTGTCATACTTCAATTAATCAAACAGTTTTGGTTGCAAAACCCAAGCAATACTGATAAAAATGCTTGTTCTCTTGTTCAATTACAAAAGCCAACATTAGGGTCAAGTTAGTAAACACAAAACAGGCCTCTCTTGATACAAAAAGTGCATGTCGAACAATAGGCAATAAGTTATTCCCTTGGCAGGTGTTGTCCTCTGGCATCAAAAAAGGCACTGTGACCAATATCTGGATAAAAAGTAACAACCAGAAAGCTCTACTTGTCCACTGCTTTGCTTCAGTGTTGCTGGCTTCTCCTGGTAATTCTTACATAATTCGCTTCAGAATGTGCAAGTAATGAATTCCAGTGTTTTTCACAAACATTATGGCTAAACATTCCTTGGGGATTTTCTCAGAGAGGTCTTATACAGAAAGTAAATGTGATTTATGACGGATGAGATTCAAATAGAGTGAGCTGATAAAGTGATAATAATATTATTTAAAAAAATCATATTTACCTTCTTTTAGGGCTGAGCAATATGGCTAAAATCAAATATCACATTACATTTGTTTTTACAGAATGTCTGGATATTGATATTGTGGTGAGATTGTAGGTTTGAATTTCAAAAAAAATATTTACACAATGAGATTTTTGATAAATAATCACCAGTAATGTGGATATAATGATAAAGACAAATTATATAAATGCTTGAACAATCTGGTAAATTCAGAAAATGACATCACTTTACTGTAATGCAGCCTTTGAAGCCAGGAAAAATATAAAACATCTAAGATAATATCTAGTCTCATATCATGATATTGACATAATATTGATATACTGACCAGCCCTACATTCTTTTCTGTAGAAAGTTATTCAACACTCGGTCCCACACTGGTACTTTACTCGTATCTTTCTAAAAAGCAGAAGGTAAAAATGTTGGACCGTTGTTTGGCGTCACAGTGCTGGTCTTTGGGACAAACTGCAATATATTCTCTGAGAAATATGCACAAGAATTTCTATGTACTGTACTGAACCTGTGCAAATGGCAATAAATCTCATGAATACTTGAATAACATCTGGAGATTTTCTCTCAGTGGGAGTGGGCTGACTGAGCAGTTGGCTGGAGGTAAATTCAAACTTCAATGCCGAAATGATTGTGAAAGATGCAGATTTACGATCGTGGGACTCCAAAGATTCAACCATCCGACATGCTGTCAGTCACTGGGCTGGAGGTGTGTGTTGGGCTGCCTTCTGTGGAGCCGTAAGACTGCTGAAGTTTAGAACCGTCTTGTGCGCTGGCAGGTGATTTGGGATTAAGCACTCTGGGAAGGTAGACCTGTAATTACACAACACAAAAGAGAAGAGTAGTGAAAACAAATGAAAAGGCTCTTAAGGGTGTTTCTCATTATTCGTCTTTGTGTATTCCTTTATCCTCCCTAATGGGCATGATGCAATGCTGCATGTCATCGCCAAAGTATGATTTGATTCAAAGGAATTTTGAAGATTAAGGAAAGAAACAGCTAGGATGTGCAAGTAGAGAGGCCCTGAGAAGTGAGACGACTGACTGGTGATCCATCTTCAATTCTGATCTAAATTGTTTTCTCGGTGTTAACAACTTAGAAAAATGACCCTGGCAAAACTTTTTACCTCCATCTCTTTCACAGATTAATTTTTTTTAAAGCAACATAGAAAAACTATCCGAGCAAAACCATGTTTTAGAGTACCTTTAAAGTGACTTATTTCGTCTGTGAAAAGAGATGAAAACAAAAAGTTTTAGTAAGTGATTCTGTTCTGTTTTTTTTATTGTTTGTCTTTGTGTTTAGAGTGAATGAAAATGAAGCTTAAAGAAAACCAATGCTTTTTGTCATATTTACAACATAGAGTAGTGGGCCAAATCAGCCTCTTGTGGCCGAAATGAGAATTACAACAACAAACATGAGAATAACAAGAAACTTTTTTCACCTGTTCATAAGTCATAAACACAGGACAGAAAACAATTTAAATATATAATATTAATATATAGGGCAGATGCAGATTTAGAAAAAGAATGGTAAAAGAAAATGCGAATTAATGCTTGTTTCCCTTCCACTACTGTTATGAGAATGGAAGAAGTTAGATGTTATGCAAGTTAAACTTTGTTTCATTGCACTTTTGTTTCTGTCGATACATTGACTTTTACACCTAGGTCAAGCCAAAAAACTAGTTTCTCTAATATTTCAAAAGTTTTTCGAAATGACTGCATTTCTACTTGTTTTTTTAATGCACAAATTGAAAATGCACACAAAACAAGTGTGAATGCAGCATAAAATGTACCACCAGATTTTTAAAAAATGTCTCAGTTGCCTCTCAGGGTTTCAATTTATTAGATATGAACTTGGCCTGCGAGAACGACTGGCAAGGACCAAAGTTCACAGCAAGAATAGCTCATTGTGAACACAAGCAAATTGTTCAGAAAGGATGAAAATATTGACTTCAAAAGCTCTGGTATTTTACGAAGTAAATGAATAACAAACCATGAGGGTGACAGATGGGTTGATTTACAGTAAAGCTCAGGTAAGTTAACTTAAGATCAGGCCTGCCCTAAATACATCAGATCTTTATTCACTCTGTGGACTTTGTTATTGAACAGAAAGTACAGTACCATGGTGTTTTCTTCCACTCCCTCTACTTTGTCCTCATCTTCTTCTTTCACCTGCAAAAGAACACAAACAGTATTAAGGTTAGGTGTGAAGGATGTCAAAGTAGTTATAGCATATGCACACAAAACCAAACGCTCACCGTGTAGTTGTGTGGACTGAGGTACTTGAAGTGGCCAAAGCAGGTGTAGCTGACGCAGATAAAGACGGTGATGCACAAGACCACCAGTGTGAAAAGAGATGTGGCCGTCATGAAACCTGAAACCCCACACGTGTACAAATAGTTTAAATAGTGGAAATAAAAGATTAAAGATTCCTGTTTTATGGAAGCCCATTTCAACCAATGTCATTAAAAATATATCCTGTAAGTCATTACAATAAGAAACTTTCTCAAAGATAATGACTCAGTATTGAAAATAATAAGAGACTTTGTCAATGTGACTTACTTATCTCTAAACAACTACTTTGTATCTCAAAATAATGACTTAGTTTCTCAGAAAAAAATACTTCCTATCTTACAACTCTACAGTGGTTGTTACTTAGTGTGACTAAGTACATTTATTTAAGTACACTTTTGAGGTACTTGTACTTTACTTGAGTATTTCCATTTTATGTAACTTTATACTTCTACTCCACTACATTTCTAGGCAAATATTGTATTTTTTACTCCACTACATTTAGGTTTAGATTTAATATGAAAACACGATCAATTTAAAGTGAGTATACATTTTTTTTAAATGAAACCACATAGCTATATATTAAGTAGTCAAAATGAGCCCTACCTTGAGGAAATTGAAATGCTGATTACATAAATGCATCAATGCAAATAATCTATTAATATATTTGGAATATATAAAACAACCTGAGTGGGTCCATTCTGCATTACGAGTACTTTTACTTTTGATACTTTAAGTACATTTTGATGTTGGTACTTTTACTTCACTAAGTTTTCAATGCAGGACTTTAACTTGTAGTGGAGTAATTTCACAGTGTGGTATTAGTACTTAATAGTACTTAAATAAGGGGTCTGAATACTTTTTCCACCATTGCAACTCTATCAGCAACTTAGCAACTCAAAATAATGACCTAATAATGAAAATAATAATTCTCAAAATTACATACTTATTTCTAAATAATGAGGTGGTATCTCAAAACACAAAGTGAAAGTTTCTTATTACAATGACTTACAGGTTCTTAATTTTAATCACAAGGTATTATAGTCACAAGTTTACAAGATAAAGGCTTTCATACCTACATATAATTATATCGTTAGTTAAATGTCTTCTGTATTTACAAATGATTAACATCACAGGTACCTAATTGTCATTAATAAATCTCAGGTCACTTTACCGATGCTAGAAGATTCAACAATTCATGCTCGTTTCTAACCTGCTCTGAGGACGGAGAAGAAGTAAAGCCATATGAGGCAGATGATGGGCGCGGCCAGAGCTTGATTGACAGCTCCCAGGTGGACCTGGCGGTCTAGGCGAGCAGGCAGGTAAGCAAAGTACAGGTTGTGTTTGTCCACCAGGTGCTTCAGCATCATGTACAGGAGACCTGACGGAGTCACACACACGACACAGATATCAAAAACACCACAATGGAGAATAGTGTGTATGTATAGAAGTGTATGAGGGACACAGAGGTCTCTAGCTGACAGTGAAGCAACAAAGAGATTGTCAAACAGATCTACCATCTATGATGAAGTGTGTGTACTCACCAAAAGGCACAATAATAGGACATATGATGCTGTAGGCCATAATGACAGTGAACACACATAGGGACCAGCCGTACATGGCTCCATATTCAAACTCATAGGCCTGGTTCTGAAAAACAAAATTTGAGACATGAGTTGTAAATGTTGAGGTGAGGCTGAGAATCAAGCAAACTACAAAAAAAAAAATTCTCTTCCACCTCTGAAAAATTTCATTGTCTTGACTTTACAGGGAAATAAAGAACAGTATTAATCTCTACAGTGAGAATATACCGGAATCATTCTTTTACCAAAGACGGAGAAGGTTATTCTAAATGTGGAAGCTATTTATAAAACAATGACATTGACAAATTACCTTTAGAAACTGTAGCACAGTACCAAGACATTTATAAACTTTTTTTTTTTTAATTAAATCATTGCAAAACATATATTTTCACTTAATCATCGCTAAATAAAGTCTTTCACAGCCACACATAGTTTTTCAGTTCAATGCCCTGGTGCTCTGTTCCAGACTATGTAAAATATTGATATAAAACACACCAGTGGTTTTCAGTTTTAACATTCCTTTAATAGACAGTGCCTTTACTAACCTGTTTGACATATTTCCTTTCAGCTGCAGATCGTGCACATGCCAGCCGAACGGTGTAAAGCAGTAACCCTGGCAGCCGCAGCAACTCCATCCCAGAGCCCACCAGCGCCGCTGTGATCACGTAGTTGACAAAAAACGCCCCTTGGTCCGGTAAGAACACACACCTGGTGTCAGGGAAAACAAAAAAGATGAAGAAAAGATTACTATAAAGTTGAACCAATGAGGAAAAGACATAAGAAAATAGAATCAACTCCACTTTTATGAAAACCAACTGGCCAATGTGTAAGAACATTATCTTATTTTGTGTTTTCCGAGCATTTGCTCCAACATAAGGGGACATTCATATGAATTCTTGTAGGCAGGGACTTTTTTTTCCTAATATTCCGACACTACATGAATGCAGCATATAGGCTCTATCTCACATTATTGGCAAAAGTGAAAAATAATTTGTATATCCGCCTCTGGATTCCAATTCACTTTAAAATTCAATGGGTTCTTCCTTAGTGAATGCTTCACCCTTTCACCAAGTTCTATGAAAATCAGAAGTTTTTCCATAATCTTGCTGTCAAATGTGAAAAACAAATCAGGTCAAATCAGGTTGGTGGAGTCAGTGTGTCACACATGAATAAAGCTGAGCCTGTATGATGCGAGTTGAGATTAAAACAGACTGACTTTTCTCTCTTTATAATTTAGTTATAATAAATGAGATTTAAATTAATTAGTACATTTTTAATTCAAATTTTAAGAAGTAAAAAAGCCACAAAAAAAAAAAAAAAAGGATTACTTACTCAAATCTCAGTTTCCCACCTTGGAGAAACTCTTTGTCAAACAGCCAGCGGAAAAACACTGCAAGACTAATGAGGAAAAACAGAAGGATTGGAAAAAGTTAGGCGAGGCTCCCTCTGAATCCAAAAACACCAAAATGAATTTATTGGACTGAGATGAATCCTTTTCAGCCAATTCACTTCATTATTCGGTGTTTTACTGTATATAAACATACAACATTTCAACTGCGAGTTCTTCATTTGTCATTGTATTTGCCATATACTTTTTGTTACAATAAACTAAAACTAGATTATGACTGCATTGAAACAATCCACTTAGACACTTGGCAAACTTTTGCTTATTCAAGTTAATGCAAATTACCTGGTGAGACCCAGTGAGGGGAGGATTAGCACCATGAAGAGCAGGAAGAAGTACAGCTTACGCAGCATGCTCAGCTGCTCACTGGACCTGAGACACAGATGGCACTCGATCAAAACATTTCCTCTGCTAACAGAAAACAATCATCAATATGTGTATGCGTGATACCTGCTCCAGTGTGCCTCTCCTATTGTAGAATAGTAAACTATGGTCGGCAGCAAGGCAGAGAACGACCACAGCAGGAGAGTGGGGAAGAACTGGCTGATGATAGGACTCTGGGGTGGAAAAACAAAACTGTAGATTTATGCCTTCAAAAGCAGAGTCGTAACAATTGTTTGTCTGCATGTGTAAGTCTCACATTGAGATAGTAGATGGGCTTAGTCACGTTGAACTTGTCGATGGTGTTGATAATGATGGTGGGAGTCGTGAGGAAGGTGAGCAGGAAGAAAAGGAAGGCGTTGAGCATCAAATAGCGCATGTACCAGGGAAAGCCCCGCACTGAGAGATTTTCCCTGTAGGAAGGGGAAAAACAGAAGCAACATGACCGTTACACAGAAAGAGGCCGCGCTAAGTAGAAAAAAACATAACAGTGTGGGGTTCACTCTAAATCCTCCCATACTGTTTTCTATTCTTCTTCCTCAGGGAACGGAGTCAAAGTATTTTTAGTTGTTGGTATTTTGCAACAATTGCCATATTGCAAGATTACATATAAAACTAGAATTAATGCCACGCAGTGCCTCCAACTACCAGTCAAATTGCAGTTTACATCCATATCTGTCCAGACTCATAGATAGCCATGACAGTAGACAATGATTAAATATAGATGTTGCTGCAAAGGAGCTACAAATTCTACAACATGGATGCTTCACATATATTTTCAACCCAGCAGCACAGAAGATCTACCGATCCCACAGATTTAACACCCAAGATTAGTGTCACCAATTCAGTATCCGAATAAATGTGAGATATGGTCACAATATCCCCTTCTGTTCTGAGTTATCGTGTTGGACAACAGCCAAAAAGTGTCTCCCTAAAAAGTCAATCAGACAGCTGCATCTCATTCAGAACACTGCTGCTTGAGTCCTCACTAAGACCAAAAAAGTAGATCATATTACTCCAGTTCTGAGGTCCTTATACTGGCTTCCTGTTTGTCAAAAAATGGATTTCAAAATACTATTGTTGGTCTACAAAGCACTGAGTGGTTCAGGGCCAAAATACATTTCGGATCTTCTGCTTAGCTACGAACCGCCCAGAACTCTCAGATCATCAGGAACTGGTCTGCTCCATTTCCCACAGTCAGAACTAAACATGGAGAGGCAGCATTCAGTTTTTATGCTCCACATGTCTGGAACAAACTCCCAGAAATCTGCAGATCTGCTACAACTCTCAAGTCTTTTAAATCGAGACAAAATACTTTTTATTTGCCACTGCCTTTACTGCCCTTTTACTTTTATTCCTTTGATATTGGATATTTAAAAAAATATTTTATCAGCTTTATCATATTTTAAAATTTTACATTTGAATATACTTTTATATTTTTTTCCTAAATATTTGATCTGCACTGCAAAAAAGGTGTGTCTAAAAACAAGATAAAAACACTAAATCTGAGGGAAATTATTTAACTGCATGGACAGATAATTTCACTTGACAAGATTTCTTGAATTAAGATTGTTAAATCTAGAAATAAGCATGTTGAAAACTTAAAATAAGAAATTAACTCTTAAAACAAGATATCTAACACTTCTAAATCTAAGTTTTTTTCATCTTGGTAAGAACCAAATAATTTGCAGTGTGCTCATTTTTAGTTACCTTGTGGATATAAAATGCCATCACTTCATCATTTTATCCTAGTAGACTGTCACCGGAATGGAGGCATAAAAATATAACTAATGATCAAAGCAATAAATTATGTATTTAATTGGAATCATTCATTTCACAATCGCATAAAACAATAATACCATCTGATTCTACTGGAGATCAGCTGATGATAATATTGAATTACCCAGCCCTGTTGGCACCATGACTATAAATACTAAGTCATGTGATCTGCGTGGAGCACATACTGTGTGAGAAGTTGCTGTGTCAGATCTTACCAGTACACATTTTTTGGATGGGGTGCAAAGCTGACGCTCCACTTGTTCACTTTCAGAGTTCGACTGTCGGATGAAGGTTGCGGCATCCTCCCACAACAGCAGCTTGTGCCGCCACACTCGAGTGCGTTGAAGTCTTTCAGAATGCTGAAGTGAGTAAATGACAGCTGTTAGTGATACACATTAACCAGCTTTCAACAGTGGCAGGCGCCCAAAGGCCCTTTTTCCAGTAAAGAGTCATGTGGTGCCTATAAAATCATGGGATCACTGTCCTGATCTGACCAAAGCTTAACAAAAAAAGAAGAAAGGGCCAAAGCACTCTTTTGGCAAAAGCCTTTGTTTGTAAATGTTAAATAGAGCTGGATACAGCCGGACTTCTTCAGGATGGGCCTGATAAACAAACACAGTCAGCTGACATATTACTGTGCTGTCAGACAGGTACTCATGCCAGAAAACATGACCACAAAAAAACAATTTCACAAAGAATAGAACTGGTTTTAGTGTTGCTATACTGGACTGTATTATTATGTGTCAGATTCTCCATCAGGCGATACAGAATTCTCCACCGAACAGTAAACACAGAGTGACAGAGAAAGACATCTTTAAATTTATACTCACAACTTGGCCATAGCCTCGGTCTGCAGGGTGACGAAGGCCATCCCCAGGGGGCGCTGTGGCACCAGCTCTGTCTGCTTTCTCACCTCCTCCAGCAGGTCTTTTTCTTTAGCGCTGTAGTACTCTATGGCATCAACCTGAAGAAACATTTTACAAACATTTATAAAATCTTGGTGTAAAATAGTGGCCATGCTTGCTTCATTTACTGCCACTGTAGAATAATAAAACGGATACACCCTCTTTTATTTTATCACAAGATTGAGAGCTCTACAGTCATAACAAACCTATATTTTCATTATCGATTAATCTGATTTCCTTGCTTAACCAATAAATCGTTTGGTCTATAAAATTTCAGAATATAGTGAAAAATGTCCATCCCAAAGTGATGTCTTTAAATGTCTTGTTATGTCAGTCCAAAATCCAAAGATATTCAGTTTAATATGATATAATACAGAAAAGCAGGAAATCTCCATATTTGAGAGGCTGAAAACAGCATTTTCTGCAATTTTTGCATGAAAAATTACTTGAATGATTAATCAGTTATCAAAAATAAGTAGCCTATAGTAAATTAATCATTGCAGCTTCAATGTGGTATTTGTAAAAGCATCCATACACCTGACATGAGACAGTTTTATCATCTGGGGATGCTCACCTTCTGAGAGTCAGAGGCGCAGCAACAGAGGTGACCACACACACGGGGGTGAATCAATTCACGCTTTCCTGTTTTCTCACAGACACGCTCGTAGTAGCGCAGGTTTTTTCCTGCTCGCATCCTGAAGGTGAAGGTAACAAACAAACAAGTACGTTTATAAATGTGCTAATGACCTAAAGTGAATATCCCTCTACATTTAAGCACATATTTTCTGATCTAGGAATATGTTTGACATGTTGTTTCTTGCAATAATTTACTCAACAAACATGCGTACAACATCTGAAACTATTTAAATATTGAAATGGAAGATTGAGACGCAGTTGTTGGCCCTATAGGCTGCGGCACAGAGGGCATTCAATCACATGATTTATGTACAGTCACTTCTGATTTCTCACTTTTCCTTATCAAGGTGCATGAGCTTGGACACGTCGTAGCCCAGGGTCACAGCACGCACTCGACAGGAAGGGTACGCCTCTCTACAAAAACAGTGCTGACATTGAGGAACGGAGCAGGTGGCTACTGTATTATGGAAACATTCAAGGACACTACAAGATCAGAATTTGACTTGATAAGATATGGAAATAGTGAACTTTTAAAACTCACGTGAAATGGGTCTTCACATCTTCTTCTGTTGCTGTTTTAGGGACTGAACACACAAACAAAGTGTTTCTTGTCTACAAAGAGAAAGACAGAATGACAGATCAGTCAGGTATCAGCACAGGTGAGCGTCATTCAGCTTCTGCTTTATATACAAGTGATTTTACATGGCTTTCATTATATGCTCAGCTCCTTACAGATAACCCAATGTAAAACAAATAAACAGAGTTAAGTAAGTAGAGACACACAGTTTAATTGTTTGTGGGAGACATTCAAACAACAAATCTTATATTCTGACTCACCGTCTCACTGCGCATGCCTTTCATTTGTGATGTGTGACGCCGTAGCAGAACAACCGTCAGGGTCAGATACAGAACTGCAAAAACTGTATGCAGCCATAACAGGTTGTTTCTAGAAGCAAAAATTACACCAAGAAGCATTTTGTCATGACCAGCTCACAAAATGTTCTGCAATACCGAAATGTGTTAATACATGGTTGCCCATAAAGTTGGAATAATCTTGTTTTCTGACACAATCCTCTGTTTTGTTTTTTTGTGGTTTCAATGTCATTGTCATATGTTTGGAAGATATTAATTAATAAGTTTAAATCACAATATTACAATCATTTCATGGAAAGAGGTAAAAAACATTTTATTCCAATTTTATGAGCAACCGTGTAATTACAAATTACTTGGATTTTTTTGTAATTTGTAACATAATCTCATTGGATTTAAAATATGTATCTAAATGGAATATTTTTTTCAAAATCAAACAGACACATTTGCAATTTTGTATTTTAAAATTGACATATTTTGAAGACATAACAAAAAAATCTAGTAGACCTTAACAATTTAACTGTAATGTAATTTCACTTTCTTTCAAATGTAATCTGGCCTGATTGTAGTTACTTTTTTTGCTGAATTGTAACCAGGTAATCCCCATTACATGTAATCGCCAACCCCTGACAGTAGTTACCCCTTTTGAAGATTCCCAACCGTTGTCCTTCCAAAACTCAGTGGATTATTATCTGAAAAAAAGAATATATATACATAAATATATAGACATACTAAGCAAAAAATAAATGAAGCAGGGAAGAGCCTATCATGAGTAAATTTGTCAATATCCGTAGTTGTAATGAAGGAAAATCCTCATTGGTTAGGTGTGTTCTGTAAATAGTTTTCTTACTCTTGTGATAAAAAAACATTGATCTGAAGTTCACTGATAATGAAGTGGACTATGCAGCTGCTGAGTTTTTATTGCTTGATTCACATTTGAAACCATCATAAAATACACACCTGACCCATAAACTCCATGTAAAATAATGATGAAAATATGTGAGCTAGCCACAATTTTAGCCATTAACTATGGAAGAGGATTAGAGGCAGGTAGGAGAAAAAAATAATGAGAAGAGGAAGAGAAAAATTAATTATGCACTGCGAGTCGACATGACGAGTATAAAGTCAACTTTTTTGAGTTTGGTAGACTGTAAGCTACAACCCGATTTTCCTCAATATGTCTAATATATGTCTCAAAAATTCACATAAATTACATAAAAGCAGATTTTCCCCAAACAATAGTTGTAGTAGCCTACTACCAAGAATAGCTCATTTATATGTAGGGGGATTTTAGTACAACTGCACCCTTAAATATTGTGGTTATGGCTCATTTTATGACATTGATGAAAAGCAGGTTGTAGCTCACTCTCTGAAACAATGTTCCTCTGATGACTTATTGACACGGAAACAACAAATCTGTGAATATCTTTCCAACTTTTCCGAACAAAAAAGTCGACTTTATTGTCGTCATTTCAACTTTTTTCTCGACCTGCATAATAAAAAAACAAATCCTCATCTCATTATTTTTTTCTCCTGTCTGGTCCCAATCCTCTTCCTTTATTAATAGACAGAGAATAGTGAAAACGCACCCAGCAGGTCTCCAGTCATGTTGACAGGCATTATGATTGCGAGGGAGGTGACCGTGATGACCATCAGCAGAACGATCAGATGACGCTGGAAGGACAGGTAGTGAACGGCATCCATGCCACATTTGGATTGCATTTTTGCCTCACTGAAACACACACGCAAACACATTAGACAGAACCAACAAGCGGCTTGTATACACAGCATGATAAAAAAAACTTTGGTTGAGACAGAATGATAGAAACTAGAGAAAAAAAGACCACGAAAGTCACTCACTCCATTCTGAGGATGTAAGGCAGCCAAGAGCAGAACCCCTAAACAGAAAGATAGAGCTTTTACACTAGCATACAATTAGGATACTTTAATGATGAGTATTTGGTAAGATCTTCATGGAACAAAATGTGTTTAAAATAACTACAAATTTGATATATTGTGCAAATTTTCAGGTTCATACTTGAATTTTGGGTTTCTACTAGAACATGTTTACATGCTTTAATGTTGCAAAAACACATTATTTTTCCTCAAACTGTCTGTTTGAATATACCTGTTTACCCTCTGTCTGAAACACTTCAATTCAGCGCCTGTCTCTTTAAGGCCCCCTCCAAAAGAAGCCCAGTCTGCTCTGATTGGTCAGTGTTTCCAGGTCTTCAGCATCTGTGCTCTCTCTGTGTCTTTGCACCATCATTGCAGCCGTGGAATGACAGTAACTGCACTGTAGCAGCACTTTCTGCCTTTATATAGTTTAGTTGTCACAACATGGAAATACTGATGGCTCATTTAAAGACACAGCTTCTGAAAACAGCCTGTGTGCATTTCTCCATTGCCTGAGCATTCTGATATTTTCACAGTATTTATTTAGCACTAAGACCTGCTTTATAATCAATAAAGACATGGAAATCACTTTCTACAATATGAAAACTTTAAAATAGCACTGCTGGTAAAGCCAGTTTGTCATGATGTGATATATATAAAATGACACTCATTTTGGCTAATAGGGCTATTCTGGTAATACTAATTTTGGTTTATTTACATACCATTTCATATTCAATGTCATCCACACTGGATGCTATCGATGACATGTGTCCATATCGTCGGCGTGTTGAGTCAGTGAACCTGCTAAACAAAGTACAGGACCAAGGAATAAATCACATTGACAAAAAAGATTCAGGTTAGTATTCTAGTCACTATTTCACATCTGAAAAAAGTGCAAGATCATGAACCGACCCGTCGTTGTCTGCAACTAATGCCAGGCGCCCATAGTCCCAGAACTTCCTCCTGATGATGGAGAAGACAATCAGCAACACCTGTGGGTGGCATGAGAAACGGAGCCAATCAGCTTTCACCTCATGACACAGTCAGACACAGTGACACAAATGAAGAAGAGGTTGGTCAAATAATTATGCCGTTTATTTCTTAGTGTATTGCTTAATATTTCACAATGGAGAAAATGAGTTTTACAGAATATATAAAGTGCTCTGGTAGGGATCGTCTCTTGCTTCTAAGGACGAAAACAGAAAGATTTCCAGCATTCTCTCACTTGATCACATCACAGGCAGACAGCCAGGGGATTATTAAACATACCAGGAAGACACAGAAATTGAGCAGTAGCACAACTGGCACTCCTCCAAAGACGTCCCCCAGGAGCACGGTGTTCTGTGTGGAGCTGAAGCAGCTACTGTTGTCCGGTATACCAGAAAGGTTTCCGGCCAGCAGGGGCCACTGCCCCCACCACAGGGAAGACATCACTGGAGGGTAACCAGCAGCTTGTCTACAGAGACGAATAGCAGTATATATTGAGAGATGGCCTCACAGAGACAAACCTGCTCCCACAGTGATAAGGAAAATACAAAAATGATTATTTTTTGATTAATTGTTGTTCATAAAATGTCTGAAAATACTGAGAAATTGATGTCAGAGTTTCCAAGAGCCCAGATGTCTTTGAATTAAGGCTGATTTATTATTTGAAAAACAAATTAAATTGTGAATATTTTGACAGTTTTAACAGTTGCGATATTGATTAGTGATACTGGAGGGAATCATTATTCTCACTCATTCTCTTTGTGAGGACCTGTACCAAACAAAGGTTTTTTTGTTCTGTCTGTAGAATATGATGTGTAGGCCTGGACATCTCTGCAGCACAACAATACTTAATTCAGAATGATATTTCGACACACATTTTGCCCTCAGCAAGGACTGCACCTCCTGTGATTTGGATATTGCACCAGCCCATATTGTGGTTTTGATGAAATTCCAAATAACTGTTCAGCCATACTTCAAATTGCTTGTTTGGTCCAATCAATAGTATGAAACCCTAAAAATGATTTTAGAGTTGCTGGTTGTAATTTCAACACTAAATCTCATTTTTGAAGGTGATAATCACTGTTCAAAATTATTCCATTAACTGTTAAGTCTTCAAAAAAAATCTGAAAATAGTGAAAAGTGTCAGTTTCCCAGAGCCCAAGTTAATGTACTGACTTTGCAATGATATATAAAGAGAAAAAAGCAGCAAACTCTCACATTCAAAAAGCTGTTATCTGCAAATATTTTACATGTTTGCTTGGGAATTTGCTTAAAATATGAATCTATTACCAAACATTCCAGTCAGTCCACTTATTAATAGCCAGCCCTTCACAGTAAACCCCTTGATCTGTCAGGACTGAGCAATAATGTGCCGTCCCAACAACAAAGCAGCTTTTAACTTTCATCAGTTCAGCAAACTTCAGATCAGCAATGATAGGAGGAAGCGTAACAATTAGTTGGTGTTGTCTTTGTAAATTTTGTTGTAAACAGTAAATTTGTAAAATATGTTGTGTCGAAATATAAACAAGTCCTGTATTCTAAATCTTAAGGAAGCAATGGTATGTTATTTAATCTGTTTCCTAATTATAAAGCAGAATGGAACCTTTCTGGTAATATTCCTTCATATATTATATCATTTTAACTTATTTTTTTTAGCTGGACAAAGCTAAAGCTAGTAGTTAACAAGTTGTCAGGTACTTTATTATAACAATGCATTATAATTTACAAACTGACCACCTGTTGAGTATGTTGAATCTGATCCTTGAAAGTAACTAGTAAATGTATAGAAATAAAAGTAAAATATTTACACCTGAATGGTTGTAGAGAAGTACAGGAAGCCTGTGACAAATATTTATGTTTTTGACTTACTGAATGACATATGGACATGAGCCTGATCATTTGTGCAGACCTTTTTGTTGCCTGTTGTGTCTACATGCATGCATATTTCATTAGAATACTGAATCACCAACATTTCAGCCAACATTATGCCAGAATATACAACAGCGTTTGCCCGACCATTATATGACTTTATTACCCAGCTTTGTGGAGTCAGCCAGTTACAGCATTATACAGTCCGTTATATCTGAGGGACAAAGTTCTGATAATAGACTCTGGAGGTCCATGTTCAATTACATCAATATGAGAAAGAAGTTTGATAAATCCTTCAGCTGTAGCAAAAAGCACCTGGGTCCTGCATCACCCTGTCAGGGTTTTTTTTGTTTTTTTTTGCGCTATAATGAACCACCTGTTGTACATTATTCCTTACTAGAGGGAGCACAATATTTAGACTATTTCAATGTTATTTTTTAACCAGAGCTTGAGAGTCAATTTTATTTATGGTTTTGGTTGTTTGGTTTGGTTTTGTTGTTATTTTATTTAGGTGATTTAAATATTTGTTCACATTCCCAATGCATTTCCAATCCAATGTAGTAGTAGTAGTAGTAGTAGGGTATTTTTAAATTTTGTGTTTTTGTTTTTTTTTTGCGTTCGTGGTATTGTGTTAAGTCTGAAATAAAATTATAAAAATAAATACATAAGATTATTATTATTATTATTATTATCAGTGATTTTTTTTTCAACAAATAAGTGCTCTTTATATTCACAAAGATATCGCAACAGATAGGAAAATAAACCACCACCCAAACCAAAATGACTTCAAGTACCTCACGACTGACCTCACTCAAAAAAATTTAAAATAAATAAATAAAAAAGTAAGAAAGGCAGCAATAAAAGAAAAGGGAGAAGAAGAAAAGAGGGGGGGGTCTCAGTCACAGTCTTTAATTATTATTAATAAATTATTATTTCTTGAACAACTCATCATCTAAAAAAAGTAGTTATTGTGACAGGGCTTAAGTAGGATTCAGTAGCCTCCTTAGTTACATGACACCACTGCCTGGTTTGATATTGATTATTTTGTGAAAGACGTACCATCATAGTACAAACAGTGGTTTTTCTTCTCTCTGTCTCTTTAAACTCTGTAAGGATTTTGTCATGCTGCAGCATAACTTAGCCGGAAGCAAAGATAAAACAACTGTCAGTGAGTGTGTGGTTTCAGAGCTGAGTCCATGTCAAATCACCCGTCACAAGTCACCCCCACCTCCCTGAAATAGATGGAGTCACGCGGGCACGGTAAAGAGTTATAATGCTGTAAACGTTGACTTTTTACTGTTAACACTGACATTAAAAGTGACATAACAAAAAAGTAACAAAACAAAAAAACTCAGAATGAGACAGCAGAATGTAACCTGTCTGCGGTTCGTCTGACAGGAGGCTACAGAGTGAAACTACTTTTTCTCCAGCAGCTGTTATCATATTTTGACATTTTCTCTAAACACATGAACAAGCTTTTCCTGTTATGACACATAAAGGAGTATCCAAGCTTAAAGTTACACAAAGGCGTGTTGTGTTGCCGTTAGCCGTGTAATTAAAGCGACTATGTAGAAACTACAGTGTAGCTAATCAAAAGTTTGTTCATGCTAATCATGTAAGCAAAACTTTGCCGACGGGCTATGTCAACACCCGCTAATAAAACCTCATTTAGTTGTCTGAAGAGGGCACAAACTGCATCTCCACGTATATATCCTGTTTACTCTCCTACCTGAATGTGTGTCCTTTATTCCGCCGGGAAGAAAACTTCTTTTTACTGTATATACTTGAGATATGAGTAACTCTCTCTCCGCTCCTTTCAACTTAATGTTCCGCATATGCGCAGACGCAGCAGCAGAGCAGGCAGCAGTCTGAGCCGCTGCAGAGGAGAGCAGTAAGGACCTCCCTCTGTTTCTACTGTAGCAGTACTTTCCCCCCGTGTATTAGTTCAGCAGAAATGAAAGAGTTTCCACTGAGCATATTGCAGTAAAAGCCCTGGAATCAGGACCGGTTCGAGGCAGGCATATATGAGGGGGCAGTCAGAAATGTGAAGGGGGCACCATGTGTACACATCATGCTCCAGCACTTTTTTTCCTGTGCTTATAGTAACAATGCTTTCTTCATTGAAAGGGGTCTATGTGTCCAACCCCAACCTGGAGAAGTGGACTTCACTTTCTCAGGCCTCTACCTTCACACCTGTCCAGGTGTCCCACCTGAAGACTAAACTCCTGCTGGTTTAGCTCTTAAGGTCACTGAGGCACCGAAACCCCCTGACCACAATAAGGTGGCAATCCCTCAGGGGGGAAACTGAAAAATAAAAATAAAATAAAACATCCTTCATCCAGACTTCAAACAACAATCGTGTATCGTGTGTTCCTTTTTCGGCGGATTTTTCCGCTACTGCAGATAATTTTGTCAAATTGTAATGTATATTAATTTTGTGAGTATATTAAAATGTGCTTTCTCAACTTCTAAAATTTTGATTTGAGGGGGCAAGACCTTTATTTAAGGGGGCTCTGCCCCCTCTTGCCCCTGCGTAGAGCCGGCCTTGCCTGGAATCAAGTACCGCAAAATCAGCAAAACGGAATTTCATACTTAAATAAGTGCTGAAATAAGTATTGATATATTTTACTCTAATGATAACAATTAAAAAAAGGTACAACTGTGAAAATAAAAATGATTGTATTTATAATTATCCTCATGAAGACAAATGTGCCTACCGTAAAAGCACTTTACAGTAGGCTACATTATGTGGCACAACGGGGCCAGTCATGGTGTTAAAATATATTAGGCTATTGGATTTTTAATAATTATGCATTACTGCATTACTAGCATTTTAGTATTTTAAATGTTTGTATGCATTTTAACTATTTAATGTATTAGCTATGCTATAGCAACCTAGTCAACCTATAACAATGCCTCATAACTTAATAATAAAAATATTATTAATAATAATAATACATTTATTTATAATTTACAGATACTCAAAGACACTTGGACTTTAGAAGTTGAATGCATATTTTGTATTAAGATCAATGATCTTCAAAGTAAGATATTTTACTTTGAAATGTAGCGAAGTATAGTTGCACAAATTGAAAATACTCAAGTAAAGAAAAAGTGCTTCAAAATTGTACTTACTTTCCAGTGTATATTTAAGGGTACACTGTAGAACATTTTAACCTGGTTAAAAAAAGTTTCCTGTTGCCTTCAAATCACTTTAAGTCAACTGAATAACTAGTTTTACAACTTCTCATGAGCAATTTTAAGATTTACTGTATTATTTTGTAATTGAATACCCTCCAGGGCTTGGTTTCTTCCAGTCCCAACATAACAAGGAAATACATTTATTTGCAGCCTATTCTGTTCTGTTTTACCTGGTTTAATGATAGCCTACATGTACAGGTCAGACAGAGCAGGCATATACTTCCTTTAGTAAAGCCTTTCTTAGGAAAACACCTTGCTTTTTATTGTGTTGTGGTTGTGTAATACTGCTGCCATCGGGCATGATTGCACTAAATTGTTGCCAAACCTGTCGTTCCACAAAGTGGACAGGACTTGAATCACTTAACCACAGGACAACTGGCCAATTAATTAAAACATTTTGTTTGATATGGATAACCTTCTGCTAATTTGTTGTCATGCAGCCGGAGGAATCGCCTAGAAAAAAAGCCAACATCGTATGTTCCACATGCATTATCTGAAGTGATATCTCGTGGTTGAGTCTAGCCTCTTCCTGCCTGCTTCTCGTCATTGTGTTGAGCTCAGCTAATGGACTGTGTGAAGTAGTTTAAAAATGTATTCATGAGAGTAGCAACAATCATCTCTCCGACTCTGCAGGGAAGTGAGTAGGCTTATTTTACCGTACCACTGGTGGTGTAATTGGAGAATTATTACATTGTTCCTGAGAAAACAACAACTTCCAGTTAATGGCCATTGTGAGAAGAATCAGTAGATTTGACAGATATGCAAAAGGCCCCATTACCTCTATTACATACAATAGGAGCAAGACGCAGACTTTATAGTTGTTTAGCTTCTTTTACTGTTTGTTTTGTGTGTCTCTGAAGTTGTTTTGTCTGCCTTTGTAGTCATTCTGTGCCTCTTTGAAGTTGTTTTATGTGTCTTTGTGGTCATTTTCTGTGTATTTGAAGTTGTCTTTGTGGTCATTATTGGTCTCAATGTAGTTGTTTTGTATCTCTGTGGTCATTTTGTGTCTATCTTTAGTTATTTTGTGTCTCTTTGTGGGTATTTTGTGTCTCTTTGCAGTTATTTTGCGGTCATTTTTTGTCTGTTTGAAGTTGTTTTGTGTGTCTTTGTGGTCATTTTGTGTCTATTTGAAATTATTTTGTGTTATTTTGTGGTCATTTTGTGTCTCTGTTGTAATTTTGTGTCTATTTGAAGTTGTTTTGGTCTCTTTACAGTGTTCTGTGTCTCTTTGTAGTCTTTTTATGTTTTCTGCGGTCATTTTGAGTCTTTTCCTGGTTGGCAGGTGTCTCTGTAAGTGACATTCTGTCAGGCCATGGGGGACCCTGACACTTTGAGCCCCCGGGCCTGTCTTCGGTAGGCCTGATTAGTAATCCATCCACGCCTTCTCTGTAATACTGTAATTGCATTACCTTTTTGAATCATCATGGATTATCTGTGTCTCTGTTTTTTATTCAAATATATGTTTTGGTTGAGAATAAGAGCTTCTCTGTAGGGGTTCAGATCCTTGCACACAAACCTTACTCATGAAAAGGTAATTATTAGTCTTGGAAACGATTAATATATTGCGGGCTCTTTGAAATTAGTATTTTCTCTTGTGATCTTCACTATAACTACCTTGTGGAGGCAGAAAAAGAATAAAACATTTTGAATGATTATCTGTTTCCTATATTTAGTGTTGAAAAGAAGACTTCCTTGTTTGGCATCTTTTGTAAAAATGAAATTGGGGATGATTCATGTTGCTGGACAACCAATTCAAAATGTTTCTCTCCCTTGTTTTACAATTCTGAATAATGAAGTGCCCGTTTTGTGTAGGAAAAGAAAAACAGGAAATAGTAAAAACTGTGGTCGTATAAGACAATGATGTAAAAAGGTTAAACTAAATATGCAAAATATATATTTAATTATCATAATGTTAATAGATATACAAAACACAGCCACTCCTCCTGTAGCTCTGCAGAAATTCCCCTCAGTAATCCGACCGAGGGAAGTCAGTAACACCCATCGTCATAAATAGAAACCAGAGCAGATCAGTCTGTCTTCTCCACTTTCAACCCAGCGAAGAGGAACTATAATATGCTCTTTGTGACTTCTCCCATCACATCTCATCAGTGATTGGTCAGTGCCGTTCTTTACTGAGATTCGAACAAGGATTAGCGTAACATGAGACATAGCGGAGATAATCTGAATTGTTCCACATTTGAGACATCATAGAAGAGGTGTTGTTGTGGTTTGTAGGACGGAGCATTGCTAACCAATGTCACGGGCCCCTATCAGATGTGCCAGTGGTCAAATTAACGAATCCAATGCAATTAGTCATTCAATTTACTGTGAGATTCTGTGGTTGCTCTCAGTATGTCTCTCTCTCTATCTCTCTCTCTGCTTCTCTCTCTTTTTTTCCCTCTGGTTTTCCATTATGGGATTTTCTGTTTATCTGTTGTGGTCTTGACTGTTCATTTCTGCTTCCCATGTCTTGCTGTGTGTATTTGTGTGTGTTTCTTGTCTCTGTGTGCACACAGTGATGTCCGTGCTGTCACTGTGTATACACCAACATCAATCTACGTGTGTGTGTGTGTGTGTGTGTGTGTGTGTGTAGTGACTGTTCATGCCTCACTGTGGGACGCGTTGATTAGCGCTCACTGCGGCTCAGCTCCCAGCTGTCCTTGCGGCTGGCTGCTGATTGAAACCAATCAGGCTTGCGATGGCCCCATCGCGGTGACCCCTCACCCCTCCCACCCCCGGCCTAATCACCTGCTGATTGGCCCACGCAGGGCCCCCTCCCGTTGGCACGGAAGGTTAATTTGACCGGTGGATGAAGGCTCCAGGAGGGAATAGGAACGTGCGCTGGGTGATATTGCATGGATATAGCCCACCTGTCAATCACGGCCACTTAAAGGGGAGCAGCTAGGGAAACACTGACAACCAGAGACTGAAAGGTAGGAAGGGAAGGAAATGGGGAATGGTGATGTTTGTGTGGAAACCTTTTAGCAGAAGTTTATCTTTGAAAAAAAGCTTTATTTTGTGACATAAAAGACTCTTCACTTCACTTTTTCCACAGCATCTGATAGTCAAAAACGTTTTTGCTCAGGAAACAGAAGTGAAATTGTTGAAGTAATCTAAAACAATAGAAACTGAGCAAATATCCCCTGGTGAGGAAAAAACAATATTTTAAATTGTCATTTCCAATGTCAAACATGAAATTTCATGCTCAGGTTTGTCAACGATCTGTTGATTTTATTTTATTTTTACATCTAATTTCTGTGAATTTGCCCTGAGTACTTTACTTTAAATCATCTATATTTTTTCAAAGCAAAACTATATTCTTGTGGCAATATTTCATAAAGTACAAAGGTTGACAATCTCCCAGGTTGAGAATGCATATGGTGTTTTATTTGTGGGATGCATATTTATAGCAGCATAATTGCATAATGTAATGTTTCTAATAGACAGCTAACAGACATACACATGAATAAAGCTACAAAATCTAAATTCTTGAGTAAAACTTCCATTTATCTACAATCCAAGTTACAGTTCCCCCTATATTTTTTGTTTTCCTCAGTGAGTACATTGTGTCTACTGTATATGATAAATAGTGCAGTGTGGAGATTCCTCCAGAGGGTGGCAGTGTTGTATTCAATGTAAAAAGTTGTGTAATAAAAGGTCTATTAATAGTCCTCTGCTTTATGGTCAACTTCTCTATTTTGATGCTGTAGGCTTGTTTTAAGGTCTATTTCAGACATCTACTACAATACATTTATACACTATATATATCAGTAATGGCTGAAGTATTCAGATCATTTAGGTGAGTGAAAGTACAAATGCCACAAGACTCAGTTAAAGTAAAAGTGCTGCATTGGAAGTAATACTTGAGTAAACATACAGTAGTATGTATTATCTGCAAAATGGACTGAAAGTATCAAGTAAAAGTGCTTATTATGCAGAAACACTCTTTTCAGAATGTCAAATTATTAATGATACATTATATTATCAGGTTGTATTACTTAATGTTGTAAGTTGTCAATGTGCTGTCAATTCTAGATAATTTATACACTACTGGTTGGTTTAATACTGAAGCACTGTATCAGCTGTATAAGCTCCTCATTTGTTGTATTTGTAAAATCTTAATCTAAAAGTAACTAGTAACTATAGCTTACAAAATAAATGTAATGTAATGTAATGTAATGTGCAATATGTAGCATAAAAAGGATATACTTAAATGAAGTGCAAGTACCTCATAATTTTACTAAGTATACTGTGAGTATATATTATATAGTTACTTTCCACCACTGTGTGTGTGTGTGTGTGTGTGTGTGTGTGTATGTGTGTGTGTGCAGAATTTTTTTGATATATTATTATTATATATTCGCTGAAAAGCTAAAATAAGTTAATTAGGCGGAGTACGTTTTTTTTCAAACTCTTATATTACCATTTACTGCTCTACTGTGTGTGTGTGTGTGTGTGTGTGTGTGTGTGTGTCTGTGTGTGTGTGTGTGTGTGTGTGTGTGTGTGTGTGTAGGTTAATCCACCAAAGATACCATCAACATTTTGACGACACACCCCTTCCCCCACACTGGTCTTACTCTCCTCAGCCATGTCAGTCTATAGATTTCACCTTATCCCTGTGCGTATGTGTTTGCTTACTTGTGTCTGTGTATGCGAGTGTGTGTTTGCGTGTGTGTGTGAGTGTGTGTGTGTGTGTGTGTGTGTGTGTGTGTTTGTGAGTGTGTGTATGTGCGTGCACAGTTTGTGGCAGGTTCCTCTCCCTCCCAGTCTCTGGTGGGCAGAATAATGTTGCCAGATTACCATATCATTACCATATCATTTCCATGTCATTATCACACTTCTGCCTGTGATACGCATCTGTGTGTGTGCGTGCACGCACATGTGCGTGTGTCTGAACTTTGCATCAGATCTTCAACTGTTTCTCTTTGTGTTGCTCTCAAACACACATGTTCACACACCCACACCCACGTACACACATGGACAAAAACACACACACACACACACACACACAATCCCCCACAGGAATACACACATCCCTCTGACACGCTCCCTCTGTTTTTCACTGTCATAGACTCTATCTCTCTATCTCTGTCCCACACCCATGTAAGCACATCATAATTCTCAATAATCTGCTATTCATGATCCGTGTTTGCTTATTTGTTTGTGGTAATCTAAATGCCAATTAAAGTTAACCTGTTAGTGGAATGGCAACAATTGCTTACACTTATTTTTAGAGAATAAAATGTTTATTTATTAATTTATTCTTACTTTTTGCATTTTTTGATGGCTTAGTGATCTAACTGTACTTCATTAAACTTCCTATTTATCTGTAGTGTGAGCTGAAAATTTTAGTCAAAATTTTTAGAATTTTTAGAAAATTAATCAACACCTGTCTAGTAATAGATCAAGCTTTTAAGTCATTCTTTAAAGCAGAAATGCATGCTCAGCAATGAAAACAAAATGGTTTTGGCTTCTTAAATATGAATATTTGATGGTTGTCCCAGTCCTCTATGAATGCAAATTAAGTATCTATGGATTTTAAACTGTTGATAATATATATATATATATATACCAAACTATACGTTTTTTTACTTCTTCCTACTCCCTTTCGAGCTTGCAGAAAGTGTCTGTTTTCTCAAATTTTTTTTTGCTTTTTTGTTTTGTTTTTTATTTATTCATCTATTAATATTTAAACTTGGTTTTTTTTGTGTTGTTTTTTTTTACTTGCTTGCATGTTCGAAATAAAGACAATCAATCAATCAATCAATCAATCAATCAATCAATCAATCAATCAATCAATCAATCAACAATAAAATCTTAAAGAAACAAAATAAAAATTAAATAGAATAAATAAGTTAAAAAAATACACTTCTTCCTGTAAAGTTGGAATAATTTTGTTTTCAGACAGAATCCTCTGTTAATTGTGGTTTAATTTTCATTGTGGTATGTTTGAAAAGAGGTTGATTAATAAAGTTTTAAAAAAATATACACTGTCAAGAATAAATCACATTGTCACAATCATTACATGGAAAAAGGTAAAAAAATATATATATATTTTATTCCAACTTTATGAGCAACCATGTAAATATCTGCATTAGTTAGTTCTTTGTTGGGTCGCCCCAGGTTGAGAATGCATATGGTGTCTTATGTCAGTAATTGTTATTTCTGTGCTGGTTTATAGTTTTAACCATTAGTCAGGTGGCTGTTACATTTGTTGATGCCAGCTATATTTTAACACAGTGACTCTAAGTTCTTGTCCCCAGTGTTGAATGACGCTATGGGGTTGACATCATTGAGAGCTGCCACAGTAACGTAAGCGTGCTCTGTTGGATAAACTGTGTTGTGATTTGTGATTTTCTTCAATATTTTCAGAAAAAATCAGTGCCAATTCGAAACATGAACATCAATATTGATTTATGATAGATATATCTAAATCAGCCAACTGATTTATCAGTCTGTCTGAGTGTAGTAAGTGACTGTTTACTGTTACTGGATAAATGGAAAGAACTGAAACACTATTTGGATTTGGACTTCATAAAAATCTAAAATAAGACTATATTTCCACAAATATTATGTAAATATAAATTAATGTCTACTTGCTTATGCATTTTTTTTTTTAAATCTGTGATTTATTGAGTTCACATCTTTCCTTATCTCACCTATCTGCCTCCAGATTGGAGAAAAATGTAAAATTCAATTGACACCACTTTTAGTCAAAGTCATCTGCTCCGGGGCTGTTGGAGCGCTGGAACTCACCACCGCTTACACGTTTTGGATAAATGACAGCCTAACATCTTTTGTACACAGTCAGAAATGCTGCAGTAATGAAGAACAGAACGCCCAACCCTGTAATACAGTCAGTCAGCCATTCTGGCTCCAGTTCTCACCCCACAAGGTCAGCCATTTTGGGGTCTGCAGCTGCCAGAAAGAGCCCATTTAGTGAGGGGAGCATGTTTGGGGTCGCGCCCTTGTTTACATGGGGAGCCAGAGCTGATGGTTTTAAAATGGCGTCCAGATGGTGACAGAGGCTTGATTGCGGCAGAGGGGGCTTCTGTGTCCCGCCCACTCCTGCTGTCCAGCTACTTTAGCTAAAGCTGCATGTCTCTATCTGCTCCCTCTACCTCCTATCATCAAGCTCCTGTTTTTATCACTCCCTCCTCTGTCCACCACTGCTCACAGCCATTATTGTGTGTTTCCTCTGTGGATGTGACTCCTTGCCTTTATATTACACTCTGTGTTATCTCTGCCGTCGTTTCCTCCCCTTCTTTCTCCCTGTCCCCCCCTCTGTTCCCCCCCTGTGCCCCTTTTGCTTCCTACTGATTCACTCTTTTGCTCTCTCTTACTCAAACACAGCCACACATGCACACACTCGCCTGCAGGTGATGCAGTGTGTGTACATTGTCCGTGTGATGGATTGGACGAAGCGTTGTTAAATTACAGTGTCGCCGCTCCAGCTCCCCACCCCCCTTGAAAGCACAAGCTTAAATAAGAGTGTGCTGTATTAAGATGGAAAGGAGAGGGAGAGAAAAAGAGGAGGAAAGAGATACATAGTTTTATGAAGGGAGACAGAGGGGGAGATGAAGTACAGGAGAGAAGGGCGAGAGGGCTGTCAGTCTCAAGCTTTCTATCTCTGTGTATTCAACATCTGCTTTATCACTCCAAAAAGCAAAAAGAGCAAGAGGAAGTGATAGAAAGCTGGAGAACATGATGGAGAGGATGCAGGGGAAGCAGGAAATTGAGGTGTAATACATTTTTTCTAACAAAAACGCTGTGTATCTGCAGTTTTTTTTAAATGTGATTAAACCTGCTAAAAATAAACAAGAAAGTCTTTTGGTTTGCCTTTCTGTTTTATTTTCCTACTGTGTCACATTTGACATTACAAACGTGCCACCAGGCTATTATTCCAGAACCCCAGTAGTCACATAAAGATCCCATTGGACCGAAACCCCATCAGTCCGGCAGCTCATTATCCCAGAAACAAAAGCCCACCGCTCTGAAGGCCTTTTACTCTGGAAATAGCTGACTTTTCTCATGAATGCTTCATATGATTTCCTGCAAAAAGTAGGTAGGTATTCGGCAAAATGTTGTCTACTTACGAAGCAATGTAATGTTAAAATCCACCTAGGTTGCATTTGGTGTGGGTGGTAGAAGAGGTCAAACAGAACACTGGTGTTCACACATTATGTCCAGACTTAAGTAACCCTGTTTTATTTTTAAAGTTATTTTTAACATTATGTTGTTTCTCGTCGCTGGACAAAATTCTGTGGGATAGCTACAAATTACAGTGCATTACTTTTCATAGGAATAACTATGAACAGAAAGCCTGGTTAATTTACATTTTAAAACGAGGCAAATAAAGTCTTGAACTGACTAATGTTGCATTGCATAAACAGACAGTAAGTCATTTGCTCATCTGCCTTAACAAAACATTTTCATAACTGCTGATTTGTGAGTGAAGTATGATGTCAAATTAAGTAAAAAAACTATAGAAAAGGACTTTTTCCCCCCATTATTACAGTCATAGCATCGCAATGAGGGGCAAAAATGATTCCGCCTACCCGGGTGTCATGTTTCCATCACTGCTAATCGGAGCCGGAGCCTATAAATACCCGTGACTACTGCGGAGTCATTTTTCCCGTGAATGAATGACAATAATAACCTATTCCTGCTAAAGACAAAAGCCAAATGTAGGTGTAAGTGGGCTTTTTGTCCAGTGGGAAGGGGTTTAAGATGCAAGGTGGGGGGGGGGGGGGGGGGGGGGGGGGAAGCTACTGTGCATTGGAGGGAAGGGGGGAGAGGAATGAGAGGGTGGGCCACAGTAGATACAGATGTTGTGATTGTGTTTGTGTCAGTGTGAAATATGATTACTGTTCTCTCTCATTAGGGAGATGATCACCCTCGTTGCCTGCCACACACACACATACACACACAGCAACAGCGGGAAAGCAAAGGCGCTAAATGGGTAAGCACGAGCATGTCGGGATGTCTTGAGTGTGACCTGCGTGTGTGTTTGCAAGTCTGCATTTTGCACATTTTTTGACGAATGGGGTTTCTCTGCATCTGTGCATGTGCCAACGTGCCTGCACGCGTGTGAAATTCTCACATTTGTGTGTTTGTGTGTGTGTGTACACATCGACATGTGTACGTCCTCTCCCCCGTTGTGGTAGCTGGTAAGTGATTCCACAGGCTGTTGGCGGAGCTCCAGCCCAGCTCAGAGAGGAGAGAGAGAGGGAAGTGAAGGGAGAGGAGAGGAGAAACAAGCAAACAGAAAGAGAGAGAGAGAGAGAGAGGGAGAGAGAGAGAGGCAGCGGCTGTGTAATTAGTAGCAGGTTTTCTCAGCCCTCTGCTTCTGTTTAATTAAAAACTGAAAGAGGGAAAGAGGAAACAAGGAAGGAGAGGGAGCCCGCAAGAGCGAAAGAGAGTTTTGCATTTGTTTTTGCCAGGGGCAGGTGTGAGGCTGGTGCTGGGAAAGATGCCCAACAGCTCCAGGCGTCTCCCACTAGGCTTCAGGAAGAATAGTTAAAGAGATGAACTCCACCAACAGTTTGATTCATTCAGAAAGCGAATTAAAAGTGAATATGTTGGCTTTCTCTCATATCGAACGATACACATGACAAAAAATTTTTCTTGTGTAGTCATAACAACGAGGCCGATGAGTGATAATGTAGGTGATGATGTTAGAGTCTTTTCTTTTTTTCCCCTTATCCTGCAGCTGTGTATCCGGGCGATGATGACTCAGCGATATCGGCAGAAGTCGAGGTGCTGATGAAGAGTTCTCTCCGTCTTCACTAACCCAGGGCTATGGATCCATATTGCTGAGCACGCTCTTTCTCTTCCACCACAAACTCCTTCCTTTGTCTCTTTACTCCACCTCAATCTTATCGCCAACTTTGTTGCTGTCATTAGTCTCGGCTTGTTGGGGATCACTGCCCTGTTTTTCTGTTTTTCAATTTCTATTTGTCCTTTGCGTTCTTGCTCTGTGCCTTTTTCCTTTATCTCTCTCCCTCTGGTCCGCCACATATAGAAGCTTCCACTATCAGGTTTGTTTTGTCACGCACTGTTTTCTCACTTTCACACAATCTTCACCTTAATGAAACACAGTGGCAGAAGCTGCTGTAGTGTTGATTTCCCAGCAACATGCTGACGAGGAAAATCCCTACTCCAGATTTTTCAGGACAATCTTTTTTATTCCCTTAAATCTGCAGTGATTGATTTTGTGGCCACTAGGGGGTGGCACAACTAGCTGTAAACACAGCATGGACATATTATCACCCTGTAGAGTCTTGATAGTGATTATGTTAGCAAACAGTGGCTTACACATCCAGCAGCAATGATTATTTGTTGTTGTGTTTCCGGCCTTTTGACAAATGCAATCAATAGATCTGTTTTGGTCTCCACCACCCCCTCAGGGGAATATTTGACTCTTTAGTTTATAAATACAAAGCTGACCGTTCTCATTCACAAGTTGTTAACTACTGATTCTTTTTCACAGCCTTCTGCATCTGATACCACTGCACAAAACACCCGTCTGTGGTATAATGAGCAACAAAGTCTGTGGAGAACCAGCTGGACAAATGGATCAAACAGACATTATTTTCACCCAGAAGACCTAGTTTGTTTACAACGTGACATCAAGGGGACCTAACAGTGAAGTCGTGGGCCCAAAAACCAAAACAATGAGCTGAAAGATGCTAAAACACTGGACAAAACCTAAAAAGTGCAATTTGGGGCAATAATTCATTGTGGTTTACACCCAGTCTTATTAATGTGAAATGCTGAATAGAGCATCTTTAGGACAAATATACATAAAGATTTAAAGCATATTTTCGAGACATCTGTCCCTGAAATACATTACGCCACCTCCCCAAAATAAATGGAATTTGATTTGTGCTTCTCCCACTGGATGAATCAAAGACATCACTGCCAACAGAATGTGATTAAAACTTCTTTTAACAAAAAAAAATAGTCCTTAGAACACAGTGGTTTCTACTGATAGCCAGAGTAACGACAACAAGCTGTTTTTTTAACAAAGAGATGCTGTTGAATTTTTGTACAAGCACCACAAACAAAATTTCACTCTTCTCCACTATGTTGTGGTGGAAACAAATCACAGAAGCAGATATCTTAAAAAGCAAACAGTTTTTTCCTCCAAAGAGGACTGACGGCATCAATCGTTTCAGCAGGTGCACCAAAACAGCATGTTTTTATTTTTTTTATTTTTTTTTACCCGAACCAGGATCTTTTGCTATATTCTAGTTTTTATGCCTAAATCTAACCAAACCAAACCTTAACCACAGCACTGACAGCACAAAAACAGGTTTATTTTTTTTTTTACAGTGATGTGTAATGGTTTTGAAAGGCACAGATTAATTACTATGTCGCCCTGCCGACAGGGACTAATGAGGTATTTTGTCATTTAATTTGGACCACTTGTTGCTTAAAAGCTGGACATATAACCAAAACCATCATGGCTAGATACCACGAGGAGTAAGAAATGTGTTTTTTGTTATTTGTTTGCACTGAACCTTTAATCATTTGTGTGGTAACTTTAAGGTAAGGGAGTAGATGCATTTGGTTGCTGTAGAAATTCTGGGAGCTGCACAGCACTGCCAATCCTGAGCTGCTGGCGATGGCTCACTGTGTGTTAGCTTCATTCCAGTGATACAACCTTGACACAAAAAAACTGTACAGCTCCTTCTGCTCATCCCCTCTGTCTTCGCCTCCTCTTCTTTCTGTTTCTCTCACTTTGTGTCAATATATTTCCGTGTCAAACCATGTTTTCCTCTCTTCCATACAGAGCTGCTTTTTTGTTGCAAAATGTGTCCATGACATGCTTCTTTTCTCTTTGCTTTTTCTCTTTCATCTTTTCAGTCTCCCCATGTTGAGAAGTAAATGAGAGAGATGAACTGGCATTCGGTCAGGTAGGGAAATAAAGACAGGAGGAAAATAGAGGTGGGAGGGAGAGAAAAAAAGAGGGGAATAGAGGCAGAGAAAAGGGGAGGGGAGTTGGGGAGTGAAGAGCCGCTGCCAAAGCCAGTCAGGTGGAGGAGAGTGAGGAGTAGTGAGATAAGGAGACAGCCAGAGAGCGGGAGCTAGCAGGCACCCGAAAGAAAGACACTGATACCCTCTCTCTCTCACTGTCTCTCTCTCGCTCTGTCTCCACCCCACCACCACCTCCTCCCTTCCTTCCTCCACTCCCAGCCTCCTCTCCTCCTTTGTGCTGTGTCTCAACGGAGCTGCGTTTGAGTGGCAGGCCGTCACAGATCAGCTAGCAGCTAAAGCAGAGGGCTCAGTGTGCGTGTGTGTGTGTGTGTGTGTGTGTGTCAGCCAAGGCAGGGGGCTGCCAGCCCAGAGCGAACAGATCAGGGGAGAGTCTAAGTGGGTTTATCAGTGCCGCCGAGAGCCAACACACACACATACACACACACCACACACACACACACACACACACACACACACACACACACACACACACACACACGGCATAAACATGAACACACAACTGTCACACACAAACAGAAAGTAAAGAAACAAAGAAGTGGGGAGTAAGACACACATACAGTCAGATTTAGGCATATGCTCATGCACGGACGCACACACACACACACACACACACACACACACGCATACATACACATACAGAGAGAGAAAGGGGTATTAGACCCAACCAAAGCAAACCTGTGAGCGTGAAAGCGCCTTACTGCCTGCCTGCTAGCAAGAGATGTGACTGGATTCTTAAGCAGCCAGCTAGAGAGTGAGGGCTGCTAAATACACTCACACACACACACACACACACACACACACACATACTGCTCATATCTCAAGGTTCAGACGAAGGCTCGTGCCTCATTCCTCTTGTAGCTCGGTGCCTCGGATGCCCCAGCATGCTTGTTGAGGTAACGATTAGGTGTGTTTGCTCGCTTCTGTCTGTGATTTCCCAGGGTGTCGTATCTTTACTTTGATCACATTTATTGACTATTTCGATTATTTTTAAGGAGGTGACGTTTTTATTGTAGTTTAGACAGAGGCAACAGAGGATATAGAAGGGGAGCGTTAAGCATAAAGTACACCTTAAGCTCAGTACATGCAAGGACATCCTGACTGATGCAATTTGTTGGACATTACGGCGGCCAGGGGAGCTAAACGCAACGTACTTTAAAGCTGCTCCAATCAATATCTTTATATCTAAAATGAATTAAATGACTATGTGTGTGTGAAAGGGGTCACCTGTAGTGATGAACCCACAGAGAATTATCACCGGGCTCTATGGTGCATTTTAACGTCTTTAAACTTATTATTTAGGGCCCAGAACTGAGGACACCTGTCTGACCTTTTCTGCTCTAAAGCTTGGAGAAGGAAGTAAAATTTGAGACTGTAAAAGCCAGAAACAATCATTAAGGTACGATAGCTTGCGTTACTACTTTAAATAAGCCAAAAGACCTCCACCAATTACACCAATACAACCTTAATATACCTGTGACTTATGAAGTTAGGAAAGGTAACATGAAGCAACAAAGTAAGTGGTACAAACCATAGAAGTTTGCTAACGTTAGCTAGCTATGCTAATGCCATTAGCAAACTAGCATTAGCATTAGCTGACATGATTACATTTTGCTTTTTTGCATTTTCCCCACTTGTTGTTTGCATATTTGTTTGTGTTATTAGCTAGAATTCTTGAATAATCAAGTTTTTATAGCAATGTCTCCTCTGCCAGAAAAATACACTGAGCTAGCTGGCTGCAAAAAGCTTAATGTTATCATCTCAGTTCACGTTAGCTAGCTACTGTTGTTTTTGGTTTACATCAAATTATGACAGCTTACCTTGATATCAGCCACTTTGCAAGGATCCAGGTGCAGTCAGGCTGTGCGTCCATAGTGTCCGAGCCCAACCCAAACCTTACAGGCAGTATGTTAATGTAAGCTGGAGAAAAGTACCCTGGAGTGGGGCAGACCGGATTCACCTAAATCTGTCTGATCTGTCTAATATCTAACCTGGTGAAGCTATGAAATAACTGGCATAAACTAACAGGCATTGAAATAAAAGGACCAGCAGAACCCAACCCAAACATAATTTGTGAATAGTTTTCCAAACGCTGCCCATTGGGCATGGGGAACTCTAAAATACACATCTTTTTCAGAGAAAATGCTAGAATTCCAAAAGACAAGCAAGTACAGAATTGCATCAAGTAATAAATATGATAGCAGAAATATGTGACAAAACACAGGCTTTACATCGAACCTGTAATGATGTCCCTCCTTCTAAATAATAAAGCCAACACCTATCAATATCTAATGAGTGGGTGACTTCAGAAAATCCTCTTTCTAGAGGTGGTTATTTTTGGCGTTTTTTTTTTTAAAGCATTTGTGTGATTGCTTTTTTTTTTTTTTATGTGTCATATATGTTGTTAAAGTGCATTGAGCTCCCCCAGCCATTGCAAAGGCTCATTGCACGTAAAGCCTATAATGGGCAATTATATTTATTTCCAAGTTGGTTTCCATATATGTTAAGTGTGCACGATTAATATGTTAATTACCACACGCGCGTGTGTGTGTTTGCCTGTGTGTGAAACCTTCTCCCTCCTGGTGCACTGTGTGATATCTCTTTGTGTAGCAATGGAACAGGCAGGCCTAATTACATCTTTAAGTGTGTAATTAGCAGCGAATGTAATTGGTGGTTTGCACACACAACACACTCTTGCTTGGAAAACACAAATCATGTCTGACACAATGCCTAACATGGCTATTTACTGCAGCAACGACAGGTGGTATATGCACTCACACGGAGGTTCTGAATGCACATACTGACACATCTACACAAAGGTGCAAACACATAGGCAGTACTATTTGTTTTAAGTTAGGACAAGATTACATTTTTGCGTTTATTTGATAGCTGACAGTATAAATACAGACAGGAAATGTGGGGGAAGAGAGATGTATGACATGCAACAAAGGTCCCTGGCTAGAACGAAATGTAAAAGTTGTGATTATTTGGTGTGCCTCTCAACCTCTAGGGCACCAGGACTGTTAATAACTTTTTTTAATTAATTGTTGTTGGGGTTTTTTCTAAAAAGAAGTTAGTGATAAATTCACATCACACTTCCCAGAGCCCAAGGTTACATCCTTAAATTCTATTGTGCAACAAACAGTCGAACAATACCAAAAGATATTCAGTTAAGAACGAAAGAAAGGCAGAAAAGAAGCTTCTCACTCCGAAGCTGGAACCAATATTTTGATTGATACACAAGGCAGTGTGTAGTTTTAGGTATCAGTGAGACAATGTCAAACACCAAACTGTGCACAGCAGTTTGTAACAGCAGTTTGTAATCATGCAAAATGATTTGACTCCCTGGAAACTTATGTTTGAAGGAAACATTTTATCATCCATCCTACAGTGATGATCACAACGACCAATGGACTAATGATGATTAAGTTTAATACTATTGAAACCCTTTTTAATAACAATATGTACAGATCTAAATTAAGTAACTAACCGAACCGGGAGCTGAATTATCTGCTGCGGTCTCCTCACCTCCAAAACAAAACGACCTGGTGATTTAAACCAGAATACACACTGACTGAAAGAAATTTTGTTAAAAATCTGTGTTTCTCCAATGCTATTCAGCATGTCTGTAGAATGTGTGTTTCTCTTATAATTTAAGATCCATATGGCCGAGGATTAAAATCCTTCATCTGGCTAAATTATGTAGTTAAACCGGCCCAAGATCTATAAAATGTATTGTAAAAACGGGCTTGAAATTGGATAAAAAGTTCCACAACACACGTGCAACAAGGGATATAATGACATTGACAGACGACGGACACTGAGCATGTCCTTGATTAAAATGATAGATTTGTCTTGGTTTGAAAATTGTTGGAACATTTATGATAATGTAAGTGTACAACTTATACAACATTATCCTTATACTCAGGATGAAGGTTATGTTCCTATAAAACTTATTAACACATGTTTTCTGTTACCAATTTAAAGTCACCGAGCTCAATATATCTAAGAAAATAACCCAGATAATAGCATCAGGGCTACTTTCTTAGACTTTACAGAGCTCCCTCCAGACCGCCAAATAAAGTATACAGCTGTTTTCACGGGCTGAGTAGTACTCCTCATGAGTAAACTGTCTTTATGTGTTGGTGGAGCATCCTTTTAATAAAACAATGAATAACTTCTGTGTTAATTTTAGAGAAAATGAACATTGTTTGTGGGCCTGACAGTCCATGCATGATTGACATGACAGTTCTCATACTGTACTTTCAAATCCACACACACACACACACACACACACACATAGAGGATGTGTAGAAGGACAGAGGCAGAGGCGAGGTGAGAGAGATTGACAGGGCAGGCCTCCAGCCTCTCTCCTGTCCACAGAAGGGCTGTTTGTTTAGAGGAAATGACACGTGCTGCAGAGGAGGAAATGATCTGCTTGGCCCCATGTAAGATCCTCCCTGGCACCAAGACCACTGCACTCAGCTCTTTTCTCTCCTCCAACACACCCTCACACACACACACACACACACACGCACACACTGCCCCCCTCCGTCCCTTTCTTCCCTTCATCTTCTCAGCTCTCCATCCATCGCTCGTCTGTCACGGCAGGAGTGCAGCCAATCCATCACGGGTCGGAGCTAGGCGAGCCGTTAGGGCGTGTGTGTGCGTGTGTGTGAATGACTGAATATGTGAGTTGTGTTTGTGTATCAAAGTACCACTGTAGCACACACTGAACAGCCTCTGTGCACGAGTCCACTTTATGTTTGTATGCAAGCTTTCACTCGCACACACACACACACACACACACACACACACACACACACACACACACACACACACACACACACACACACACCTACCTTTCCTCGCTCCTTCACCTTTAATAAACAGTGTGACTGGTGTGTGTGTGTTTGTACGTGACACCGAGGAAGTGGATTGGCCCTGCCTTCCCCGTGCTCTGCTGACAGATCGTTGGACCATGGCTGGCTGCAAAGAGCCACACCATGCTGGGATGGAGACTTATGATGAAATATCAAATTATGTAGCGGAGGAGTGTGTCTGTGTGGGGGCTCACATGCACACACACACACACACACACACACACTTGTATGTACGACAACACACCTAATCGAACTGTTGCCGTATTCCTCTATAAGTCTCCCACTGAGTCATTATGATCTGGTGGCGGCAACAAGCCAGCATTACTGATGGCCTGTTGTTTTATTTACATAATACATCTTCTTTAGCCTGCTGATGTGGTCTCTGTAAAACCACTTTGGATTTATGAGGCCATTTTCACGCTTGTTACCACAGGAAATATGAGTGTCTATCAGCATGTGTTAGAGAGGGAAAGAGTGAGAGTCACAGCTACAAGCAGCACTGACAGCTTCACTCACATACAGTACATGTGGACACACACACACACAGCTTGCCATGCTTTGTTTTCTGGTGACAGTGAATTGTGGCTGTGTGCAGAAAGCCAAATTCAGGCTCATAAAACATACTAGAGCTGAAGCTTCTGTGGGAAGTGTGTGTACCTCTCTCTCTCTCTCTCTCTCTCTCTCTCTCTCTCTCTCTGTGTGTGTGTGTGTGTGTGTGTGTGTGTGTGTGTGTGTGTGTGTAGTATGTTGCAGGTTAACCACAGAGTAAGTCTCCAGAGTTGCAAAGCCATCCAGGGGCGCATCGGGATCAAGCTAAGCCCAGCAGGGAGCTCTTGGCTGGGCATCAATATGCACCAGCACAGCCTCTCTGCACTAGATTTCATCAGTCGAGTGTGTGCGCGTATGATGGTAAGTACCTGAGCTGATATTGTGTGTGTGATGGTGAATACCTGAGCTGTGTGTCTGGAGTTATTTTATGTGAAAGCACTGATGTGTTTTTTGTGTGTGTTTGTGTTTGTGCCCATGAATCTGCATGTATGTTTGGACATTTACTCGGAGCACTTTGTGGTTGTAACCACAAAAAGGTTGAAAAGGGAAGACTGAGGTTCTTTGCATCTGTGTAGGAAAGAGGTCAGGATTGAACAAACATAGGACATTTACACCCACTTACATGTATTAATTTTAACCCAAATCATGATATCCCAAATATTTTTCTTAACCAGACCATGTAGTTTGTTGTCTAAACCTAACTAAACTGTATGAAAGAAGTGGATGTAGTCACCCATTGGTTTGAAGCCTTAACCCTATAAAGCCTGAACCGTGAAATAATTGCCAGAAAATTCAAAATTTTCAAAACTGGAGTGTTTGTTGAACCGGCTAACATTTTTTTTAATTCAATATCAATTTTCATATATAAATTTAATTTGGATCATATTTGATACATCAGGTCTTTTTGTGCAATTTGTTGCTCACAATTTGCTTTTCTTGAACTAACATAATCACATAAAACCTAATATTTTTAACCAAATAAAACTTTGACTTTCCTTTTAACATTTTCCTCAAACATACAAAATATTTTTTTCCATATAAAACAACATCATACATCTGCTGATATGAAGTTTTCACGCAGCAATGACAGATCCACCAGTGGAACCAGCAAATCATTTTTGTTACATCTTGTATTTTTGTGAAATTTGTTGCTCAGTTTTTTTAATCAACAATTCATGTATTCATCAGGTTTTTCAGAAAAAAAAATATCACACTGATGATGTAGAGGTCTCAAAAACTCATGTATCAAATATGATACACTTGGCTTTATAGGGTTAAGTTAAGCATTTTGGCCCTGAAACTGGTGATTGAGACCATTAACTCATTATATGAATATATACTGAGGTAATAAATCCAGCGAGAGGTAGGACCGTTTTCTCATAGACTTGTATACAGTCAGACTATGGTTTGCAACCAGTGGAGTCGCCCCCTGCTGGTCATTAGAAAGATTTAAGGCACTACAGCACTGACTTCACTTTTCAGGCCACTATTCGAAGGCTTCAGAATATATATTAAATAAACCTTGAGGTGAAATTGTTGGGTCAACACCTGTTTCTAATATGAAGAGTTTGGAACTTTGGAACTTTTACATAAATTACACTTAAATATTATCAATAATAATAATCACTATTAAGGTTGTTGTTTTTAAAGTCAAATTTAATTTGTGTTTCTCTCTGCTTATTAGCGTCATGACATGAACCCCAGCCAATTTTATTCTGAAAAAATCTGATATTAATTTGTATAAACCGAAATGGCTTCTCCAGTAATTTATTAGATGTGGGATTTATTTGCAAAACTCAAATTATGAAAAGAAGGTGAGTGAAATAACAATCAAATCCAAGTCGTAGTGCTCACTGGGGAAACAAACACTCAAAATCAAAAGCAATTTCAGTATCGATGGCTCATGTTTCAATAAAAATCAATGGTGCTTGCCTTGTGTCAGGTAGGGTCAACTCTCCAATTCAATTTCCTCCTGAGGTAGAGCTGCACAGACAGGGGTTAGAGAGAGCAGGGCATGCATGTGTGTGTCTGTGCTTGTGTGCTGTATGAGTATGTGTGATGTCCTGTGATCACATGCACACACACACACATAGAAGACCAGCATGAACTGGTCGTAATAGCCTCAATAAAGCTCCTCCAATCGGCAATAAGCTACAGTGATGACAGTGTTTTTTCACATGTTACATGTTCATCCTTCTGTCCCATACTTTCAAATTCTTCTTAGGAGTTATTGCACCTTACATCGTCTGTTTACCAGCTAAAATCCCTGCAGAATAAATGTTCTAACATATTAATTTTTATTTAGAAGTCATGAGTCATGTTTTTGACTGGTTTATTAACATTTAGCCTTTTACTCATAGGACTGATTCCACTTTAAGTTTATGCTGCACAAAGGTGATTGACAGTCAGCACTCATAAACATGAATATGATGTCATTGATCATCATTGACTGCATTTTCATGCACACTAATATTCCATAATAAGTCCAAACATGACAATATTTCAAGTTTGATACAGGTAATGTAAAGGAGATATTCTTTTTGGATATTCTAAATTCAGCCTTATTCCAAATAAAGCATCTTCTCATTAAGAAATGTGGGATGTCCTGATATTATTCAGGTTTTAGGAGCATTTTTTTGCCACTATTTGTGACACACGGTCTCTTGATTACAGTCAGCTCTGCGCGTTATATTAAAGATGCTCTTTAACTATTTTACTTTCTTTAGCGCATCTGGTTGTACACAAACCAACAAATTTACAGGGTAGGGGTAAAGATTCATGCCTTAAAGAAAAACCCAATTTTTTGGTTGGAAATAGTGAGATATCAACAAATATCTAACCTTTTTTCTAGATGATTGATTGAATGAAAGAGGTAGGCTGCATTCATACAGTCAAACAGTGGCTGAAAACATCCTGTTTTGGCACACAGAATCCCAATAGCACAAGCAGCTCCAGCAGTTCCACTATTCCATATTTAGACATGATAAATATTACATTAATTGGAGTATGCACAGCTCAGTGTAAACAGGAATATGAATGGAATATTCATTTTTTTATTAGTCTTCTAAACAGCTTAGCAGGAATATTCTTTTTTGGAATAAGGGCAAAACCCCCAAAGATTTTGTGCATGTAAACCACATAGTCTTTCTTCTTTTATTATCATAGACATTTTTAAAAGTTTTTAAAAATACTGGGCTCATATGATGATCACATGTGTTCTTTCTTCTTCTTCTTCTTCTTCTTCTTCTTCTTCTTTATTTATACAGGCCAAACTCAGAAATCCCAAATTTTCCACACGAGATGCCAACCTTGATTTTAGTGAGTAAAAAAGCCTGATGACAACAATGCCTTTAAAAGTTAAGGGTTAATGAAGAGCATTGCATTCAACTTCACCCATCCTACAAAGCAACACATCAGAATTCTAACAATCTCAATATAACCTTTACAACCTTACATTCTCATTCTCTTAAATGTTTCTTCCAAGCCTCAGACTTTCTACAGAAGTCCCTGTCAGAGTAACAGAGAACCTGACATCAGCAATCCAATAATTTCTCCTCTGTCCTTCTCTACAGTAAAATTGGCACCATCATGCATTTCTCTACTTGTCAATGCTGGAATGGCATTGTGAGCGATCATGAAGGACAGCACATTTGGAAGTCAAAGTTCAATTTATTTGAAAAATGATGGCGCTGTGCCACTTGACATTGAAAATAACTGTCTTAACCTGCACAATGTTGTACTTGAACATTTGGCGTGAAAGGAGGCTCTGTGTTCTCCTTCACAGCCCACCTTTTATTAGACGCAAAATTGGGAATGAATTTGTTCCCACAAGTTGAGGAATTGGCAAAGGTTTTTCAATTGTCTCCGGGCTCCTTGAAGCACACACTGTGTTACATTCTTATACATCTGGGATGTGTTTTACAATTCTCATGAGCTGTGTACATACAAAATACATCACGGATGAAATATAACCCTTCAAAAAGAAGGCAGAACACCTCCCACCTCCCCTGAAAACCCCATCTCCTTCTCTAACACACACACAGATACACTTTACACAGGCTCCGTGCTGATTGGACACGGGCAGGGGTTTGCAAACAGAACTGCTAGTGACGGGAACTACACTGAGCGAGAGAGATGAGAGGAGCCCCTGCAGTGCTGAGGATTGGGCCGCAGTCCTTCATGCTCTTAACGATGAAAACATCAAAAAAACAAGACAAACGGGCGAGGACACAGACAGCAAACGTCTTCATAAAGAAATACTGTCATTGGCCTTGAGGCTGGCGAGGTTTTATGTCAGCCTTGTAAACCAGAATCTGTCTGGTCATGTGAGTGTGGGGTTTATGAATGTTCAGGTGCTTTGAAGAAAGAGAAAGGAGGAAGAAAGGAGCATGGATCACTGACCCCCAACCATCCCATTCCATTCAGATTGTGTTGCTATTTCCCGACTGATCTATGCCATCTGGCTGTGGATCTAAATTTTGGCACCCTATCCATGTGGAATGCCCCGACGCACGGCTCAGCTCGCAGTGAAATGAAGGGAAAATGAAAATGAAATGAGCTGAGCTTCTTTCCTGATCCTGGTCTCAGCTCTGTCCTCTGCTCAATCTCATCACCCCCTCCCTCCCTCACCCCCTCCTTCCCCTCTGTATCATCCTCCTCCTCCTCCATCCTCTCATCCCTCCCACCTCCCCCCACCCTCCTCCTCCTCCTGCACCCCTCCTTCCTCCCGCCACCCCTGGGTAATCAGTGTGCTCTCTCATTCCGTGGCACACGGAGACACATTGATCTGGCGGTGCGCACTCACGCTCGTGAACACACACACATTCACGCACGCACGCACACACATACACACAGGAGTTGTCTCTCACACACATAAACACGCACGCACATACATTGATCTGGCCCGCAGGTCAAGTTCAATAGGAACAGCCAAGCGGCCTTTTTTTTTTTTTTTTTTTTACAGACTGGCTCTGCGGTACTGCAAGGATCTCTCTCTCTCTCTCTCTCTCTCTCTCTCTCTCTCTCTCTCTCTCTCTCTCTCTCACACACACACATACACACACACACAAATACACACCAAGGCAATACATACACTTTCTTTTCTTTTTACACATACAGACCCTGGCAGCTGAATTTCACAATAAAAATACACAATTAATGACCTCAATATATAGTAAAAAAAAAGACATTTGCGAGCATCCATCACCTCTAATTTTAACACCTTCAACACCAAGTCCAAAAAAACAACCTATTCACGTGGTCATAAGTAGAATTCAAGGTCACAGGTTATAATTGGATCACAAGTTTTCTTTTCGAGTAAGTGATGTTTTGATCATTGTTTCACCTATATTAAAGGGTACGTATTATGGTTTTCCTTATTTTCTGTCATATAATGTTACAGTGTTGAATGTTAAAACATTCATATTAAACCTTCCCATAGTTTCAAATTATGTGGTAAACATATCTTAAAGTAATCTTCCCACCCCCCCAAAAAACTTGAGAGAACATTGTGTCTAACTGTTTTTTCTTCTCTGTCAGTCCATGGTTGATTTCCATATATGGTAATTTGCTCCAGGCACGCTACTGCAGTGTTTACATGACATACACTGCAACATGTAGCTCCATCCCCATTTTTTAATCAGATTCCTGCAGGAAAATGTTCAACTGTGTAGCTTTTGGTTAAAGGTTAAAGTCTTTATTGGTGATGTTTAAGTTAAATAGTGCTCCTGCTATACACCACTACCATTCCCAGCTGCAATGACAGACAGTATATATTCCCATTCAAGTTAGTATATACATGGCAGTGGAAATTTTGGCTTCATGTGCCACTGAGCAGTTTTCATAGGAATGGACGGGCTCTGTCACCACTTCTCTTTAAACATCCATGACTCTCTCATTCCTATGAAAATTGCTCAGTGGCGCATGAAGCCAAAATTTCCACTGCCATGTATATACTTACTTGAATGGGGATATAAAAATGCAGCCCTTTTAGACTTTCCAAATGTTATTGGAACAAATAGATCAATATGCGAAAATAAAACGAGCCATTGTGTGGGTGATGTAACGCTCAAAAATAATGTATCCATGGATTTAATCTTTTCCCAATGTAAGGGCAAAAGTCTTTTTTAACTCTATGACATCATGTGACGGACCAGGAAGTTGTAATTTACCAGTTTGGCCACTGGCTTTTAAGTCTTTCACTCTTCTCGGTCTTGCCAAAAAAGCACATGCACAAGAACCAGAAATGCTGGCTAATCAGAGCAGACTTGGCATTTTTGGAACAGAACTTAAAGAGACAGGCAATAAAACGGAGCGTTTCAGAGAGATTGTGAATACTGGTATATGCAAACAGACTGTACAAGAAAAATAATATGTTTTTTAACCATTAAAACATCTGAACATGATCTAGTAGAAACCCCAGATACTGCTATGAATCAAAAAAATGAGGACAATATGTCCCCTTTAATGTCCTCTTGAATAAGTCCAAATGAGGTTGGTTTCCCTTATGTTAAAGTAAAAAAAAACACCTTAGCTGAGCCTACATGCTCCATCTGTGTTTTTGTACAAATAGTTGTTAATTTTTCTCTGAGTTCAGGCTGGTAGGAACACATAAATACAAGCATCGTACAACCAAAGAGACATGAACAGAAAGGCAGGAAAATCAGAGAAACACTCACAAACACGCTGGAGACACATAAGCCAACATCTCAGTAAGCAGGAGCATGCTGGGATTGTTTGGGAGGGGGAATCCCACTTGACTGAAATCTCTCTTTTCCTCTCCCTCTGTAATTTTTTTTTACTCTTTTATGATTCCGGAGTAATTTATCCCTCAGAGAGAGAGGGAGACGGACATACAGAGAGGGAGAGACAGCGGGGGAGAGAGAAAGAGAGAGAGAGAGTCCCACATTTGGCACTACACTTTGATTTAGCGAAATAAATTTAATTTTGTTTGCTTTATGCAAAAAAGCAGCGTCGGCCTCGACTCGTGTTGATTTCCACTGGAGGCAGAAACATCGCTAATGGGAGCTAGCGCCGCACTCACCACAGCTACAGGGCTACGACACTAACCGAATTAGCCTCATGCATATATTTAATACAGACCTGCTACACAAATTAGCCGAGTAGTATGTAGCCTAGCACCTCTCCAGTGAGGCTTTGAGATCTGAGCTGCAAATTAATTGGCAAGGTTGCCTCCAAGAGTAGCTCCTCTGTTTTTCCTCCACCCTGAATTATGCTTTCCAATTGCCGAAACACATTTGATATGCATGGGGGGAAAAGCGTGTAAAGCAGTGTTCCTTCACAAAAGCAGCGTTTGCTTTCGTTCCTTCACTTTTATGCATCTGCCACTCATCTAATGAGAATATGGGTTATATAGCTGTGTTATTGCCTGAACATATAGGCTAATAACATAAAGTATAGCCCTGCATATAAAAACATTCAGCTTCACATAGACCTATTGCACTGCTTTGATTCAGTATTTGAAGGTAAATTGTAAATTGGTTTTGTGTATATTCATTAGGAGTCACACAGATTCCACATGCTGAGAAACACTGTAATGAACTTGAACAAATCTGAACCCATGGTAACAAGAGACAGGAAATACTGGGGGACTATACTTTGACAATGTGATTCCCTGAAAACTTTACAGTAGCAGAGACATATCAAAAAACACAAAACCGCAACAAATGTCGAAGTGTCAGTGTTCAGAACACGGTGGATTGTGTTGAAAATTATATTATATTAATTATAATTAATTAATTAATTATTAATTATATTTAATGGGCCGAATATATTCAGCCCATTAAATGTCCATTATCAGTTGTTATCAGCCTCATACATATGGGTCAGAAAGTGTTCTGCTCCACCTATATCTGCAAACGGTTGTTATCACAACAATAAATGGTCAGTTGTAGTTTAATTTGGTTAAGGCGCCAAAACTACATCATTACATTTAGGAAAAAGAAACTGCATGATTAAATTTAGGAAGAACACAACATCAAGTGCTACTAAAGGTCAGGACACTTGATATAGAAATGTCATATTTCGTTTCATACTTTCACTTTGACACGGACTTGAAGTGGAAATCCTGTGTTTTGTCTTTGTTGATATACTGACACCATATCTCCTTATACTACGTCACTTCCTCCTTTGCTCCTGTAATAATTGCTACGGCCACTAGAGGTCAGCATACAGTGAACGTTAATATGAAATAGCATTTGCATTAACAATGTGCTGCCTTCTGAACCTACTATAAAACGCTTTTAGAACCCATTCAATCACATAACAATGTTCAAAAACTGGGTGCCTTGTTTATAGTTTTAACTAAGTGTGAGGTGGCTCTTTCATTTCTTCGGCCCAGCAGCATTTTTGGATTGCTAATGCTAGATTGTGTGTAGGCCTGGCTCATCTCAAACAAGCTTAATAATAGTTGGGCCCATTTCCATTTCCAGCATTTGTTATTGCTCACTTCTGGTTTTGGCATTTGTGTTATTTGTTTGCATTTGTTTGACACTTCTTGGCCACTGTAAAACTGTCTAGAGAGGGGGTAAAAACAATCTTGAAAGAAAGAGAGATACTTCATTTGTGCTTGTGTGTTCAAGATTGAAAACAAGTAAGAGAAGAAGACAGAGATTAGTTTGATTACCACACTGAGAACAACCATTATTGCTCCCTGAGGTCTCTCCCCCTATCCATCTTGGTTCGATCCCTGGACGTACATCTTGGCTCAGTTTCAGGATCTTTAAATGCAGCTGTGGTTTAAGTCAAGCCTCACAACTTCACAACCAGGTAGGACTCATTGTATATCGCAATTTGACCTTGATTTTAACTTTAGATACTGTTCAAGACAGTTTTGGGCATACTCTAATTAATTTCAGTACATGAAGTGCACAAATAAGTTTACTGGGATCAATTACGGACGAGAGGATGTGCTCAAGTTGGAATAATGTCATCTGGAAAAGTACAAGACCTTTTTTGTTGGTGCTTCTCAAGTTAAAGAGATTAGGTGAAAGTTGCTATATTAGTTTCTGTATAAATTTCGGAGGACATTTCTCAAAATGCCAGCTTTTGAATTTGGGCCTGCCGTGGGTGCTGCATGTTGCAGTGGGGGTGGGGGGGTCTGTGTCTTTGGGAGCGTGTTTTAAAAGGCGACACAAAAGTAAGAGGTCCATTGAATAGAGGCCTCCCTTGGCCCTGCCCCCCAGCTAGTAGGGCGCAGTGTGATGGCGGGACAGCTGGGTGGAGGGACAGAGAAGCAAGCTGCAGAAAGAGTAGTTGATGTAGAATAAACACACAACAAGTGACAATGCAAGCACATGGCCACAGTTCAAAAAAAGGTGATCCATCTTGTTTTCTATCTGAAATGGAAACCTAAATCTGCTATCTTAATTCAAAATAAATAAAATCCACCTTTTTATACATCTTTAGAAGGTACATACATCATTTTTACAACACATCCTCACACCTATTGAATAGGTCATTCACCAGTGCCAAAGTGACATACAGTATATGGCTGTTCTATTACCATTGTGAAACTATCAGTGTGGAGAGCAAAAAGAGACAGAAAGCATTGTCTCAAATATAATCTCAGAATCTATGGTTGACTATCCTCTAACATTGAATTACCTTTTTAATATTTATTCAGTCATTATCCCTATCCAACTCGTGTTGCGGGGGGCTGGAGCTGATCCCAGTTGACATTGGGTATACCCTGAACAGGTTGCCAGGGCAGCTTTTTAAAAAATGTTTTATATTTTTTTGGCCATTTTCAAGGCTTTATTGAGAGTGAAAGGGGGAGACAGAGGGGAAGACATGCGGGAAAGGGCTCTGAGTCGGATTCGAACCCGGGTCGCCATCTCATGAGGTCAATGCCTATGGTACGCGCTCTACCAGGTGTGTCACCGGGGCGCCCCCAAGGGCAGCTTCTTATGTAAATCTATACTTCTACTCCTCCACATTTTTTGACAAATATTGTTCCTTTTACTCCACTACATTTAGCTCCCAGCTTTAGTTACTTTATAGGTCAAGACAAGATTAGAAACATTAAAAAATTAAAATTAAAATTAAAAAAGCCCTATGTATGTAAAATTCCAAAACTGCTTACATAAATGCATTAAAAATTATAATAATTATCCAATAATATATTTGGACATAACAATATAAGTGGGGCCATTCTGCATAATGAGTACTTTCACTTGAAGTACATTGTGATGCTGATACTTTTGTACTTTTCCTTCAGGCAGGTTTTGAATGCAGGACTTTTACTTGTAGTGGAGTAATTTCACAGTGTGGTGTTAGTACTTTTATTTAAGTAAAGGATCTTAATATTTCTTCCATGACCTACAACTTTATTCCTGCATCTCAAGTTGTAGATCAGAATCTCAACAATGGCCTCTGCACAGAAGAGGATATCTGTCATCTGGATATCGCTGGCTACACAGGGACACCAGAAATGTCAGACTGATAGCCAATAGGTTCTGGGAATTACATAGAAAGTTAAGTGTAGCTCGCATGCATGTTTCCAAAATACTTTCAAAAAACGGCCACAACGTGATTGACTGAAGTGGCCCAGACTTCTTTTTCTACCATCCTCCTTCTCTTCATCCTCTTACCCTCTCCTCTTCCTCCATTTCTCTCTGCATTGTTGTCTTCCATTCATCTCCAAAACAGGAGAGCTCACCTTTGGCCGCTCCTGCTCTGATTTGTAATTGACCAATTTAGTAACTAGTGTTTGCACCTGTGAGTCTTCAGTGTAGCCAATTGATCAGCGTCAGCATTTTGAAGAACAATGCTGTCCGCATGAACACAAGAGTCTTTAGTTATGAAGATTGTGCCAAATGCAGTGAATTGTGTGCAGAGGATTTGACAAAAAATGTGTGATTTAGAATTGGCAGCTAAGTGAAAAGCAGAAACTGTGCCTGTGTTTTTGGAGAACTGATTTCAAGGGTTTCGGACAGGGGTGTCAGGTTTTGGTCATTGTGTTTCAGGTGTTAGCATGTACACAGTTCAAACACAAAATGTATTAAAACACTTGTGAAACAATCAGTACGTTGTCTTTTAAATAAAAAGGAAGTGTGAAAATGCTGTTGATGTAAAGCACGTACATGTTAGCTTTCTTGTTGAGAGTTGAGCACAGTTCAGACCAAAGATTTGCGTAAGACAAAACCATTTTAGAAGGATTCAGGGAAAAGTTGTAGTAGTGTGAATTGACCTTTCTCAGCTTGATTCAAGGTGGCTGGTGGTGTTGTCTGCGACTCAGCTGATCAAGTTGCTAAAGAGGATCACCATATCCATTTTTCTGATGTACTGTCATCAAAATTTGACTAAACAAGATACTTTAAGACACTGTCCAGCTACATCATCTCTAGTCACATTGATGTAAACTGGCAGGGGTCAGAATGTTCTAGACCAGAACTTGCAAGTAGCTGCAAATGAGTCTCATCATGAATTTTTATCTGAGCTGGGCTTTAGATAAGATTAATACTACTCTTATCTATGCAGTTAGCTTAGCTTAGCACAAAGACTGGAATCAGGGTGAAACAGCTGACCATAGTAACAAAATGTTATTAACGTGTGTGAAGCATATTGTTGTTTTATGCTTGGCTAGCTGTTGTCCTAAACTAAGCTAACTGACTGTAGCTTCATACTGAGCGTTCAGACTTGAGATTGTAATGATCTTCTAATCTAACTCTTGGCTATGAGATTGAGCATATTTCCCAAACTGTCAACATTATCAATTTTACTGTTTTGTGCTCAGAAAACTGTCCCTTATGATTAGGTGAACCAAATAACCATTTAAGAAAGAGACATAAATCTCTGCATCGGTAGAATTAGCTGATCAGAATATAGATGTGCAACAGTTTTCCTTGCTGTTGTCTGCCCACAGCCACATTGATCAGTATCGGTAATTGATACCCAGACCTGTGCTTGTAAGATCAATCGGAGCAGTGATGTCCGTCCTCCATTAGGGTGTGAAACAGTCAATCATGCATGTCAGCTCTCTGTCTATAAGTCATTCTCCCCTCCATTATTGCGGCGCTGTGTGTATAACCGCAGACTGTTTGTTTCTCACTCTTTCACACACACGCTGCACCTCCGTGAACACATTTATGAGAGCTTTACTCACTCTGCTCATCCCCATTGACGAGTTCAAATTTACTGCCTCAATCTCCTAACTGGACAGAGTGTACATCCACATAGATACAACTAGATATGTCGCTGCTGAAGGCCAATTCAGCACTCATTCATATCGACTACACTCGCACGGTAACCCATTGTGTGTCCATTTGCATGGATAGAGGTAGATTTATCTGTACTGTAGGCCATAGAGCCGACTTGTGTATGGACGTGTATGGAGATTTACTCCTGTTTTAACCCCAGGGTTAGCCATCAGTATTGATTGGAACAGACTTAGCCTGATTTTAATCCCTGCTTGGCCCAAGACTATCGATCAGGGCGCTGAGCTTTCAAGTGGGTTTAACGACCTACCTGCACCTCCTCCCGCCCCTCGCTCCCCTGTTCCTGATGCGCTCTTTTTCTACTTGGGTAGAAAAGGGAGAGGTTTGTTATTACACCCCAAAGCAGAAGTGACGCGAGGTGTTAAACTTGCACCCATGGGCCCACACACTCCTCTTCCAACATCAAGCCATTACAGTAGGCTGTGACAGCAAGCTGCCTGTAAAATATGACTGCACTCATGCTTTTCCTATCTGGAGTTTGTGTTGGACATTATAAAGCAAGAGACGAGATGAATCTGTGCACTGCGGCAGCAATGTCATAGCAAAAATACCTGCTGGTGAGTTATGACCACTCACCTAGAGGTAGGAGCGTCCCTTTATGTCTTTATGGGTTCTCTCAAGACAGTTATATGGGACAACATGGTGAGTCTTATGGGAGTCCTGGTGCCTTGGGAGTTGGGGAGTGTTGTGAATTTATAGTTCAACAGAATGGTCACCACTCTGATTGGTCCGGCACAGTAACACTGTAAGAACCGGGGCTTTATAAGTAAGCGAGTATGTACGTTTATATGCACGCACACACATATTTATTTGCCAGACCTATGCAGAAATACAAATTTGAGCACATTTCTGCTTGTTGAAAGACTTGTCATTGTGTGTGTGTGTGTCTGTGTGTGTGCGTGTGTGTGTGTGTGTGTGTGTGTGTGTGAAGGATGGATACTGTGCTTGGCGTTTCTCCTCCATTTGTCCTCCCAGAGGCAGATCAGGCGAAGGGGAAATAAATTGGAGAAAGAGAATAAATCAATGCTAAACTGAGCACCAGTGAGACCTCCTAACCCTGAAAGTGTCACACACACACTCACACACACAATGTGAAACGTGTCCAGGGAAAAAGGTCCACGTATCCATACAAACATTAACTCTCGCACACACACACACACACACACACACACACACACACACACACACACACACACACACACACAGGCTAAGAAAGGAGAGGCTGGTAGTTTCTACACTGGTGTGTATTGCACTTACTGATATTTCCACTATATACAGTGCACACTTCAACTATTACTACCACTTCATCTTCAACAGAAATTAGAGTTGCACCCAGCCTCTACACATCGACTGACACTTAATCTAATTTTTACTTTTTAATTGACATTTCAACTGCTTTTACTCCTTACATACTACCTCTCTGGTGCTTCAACTTTAAATGACATTTTAACTGCTTGCATCTCTTACTCTTTAATTAACAGTAACAGTAATTCAACTGCTTTCACTTGTCATACGTAAAGTGTTTAAATACCAACAAATTCTCACTCCCAACCTGTTCAATACAGCAGCTTGGTCAAACTACAGCCCCTTTCAAGCCGCCATAGTGACGTTTCACCTACAATCTGAACATGTCAAAGGCGTAATGGGGGGACCAAGTGATCCCAGCTCTGTACTGCCTTCAGAGCTAGTAATCGATTCATGTTCAGCAAATGCACAACAACTTTGCTTGAGTCTGTATAATCTCTACAACGAGGAACAACATGACAGGCAGTTCATCAGCCATGATTGTTTTGAATGCACTTGCTCCTGCTGGAAATGGACGCCAATATTACGGTGTTACAGAATCAGAATGAATATCCTAAGGTGAAATGATGGCAGAGCTTGTGGCAGCACTTCTGTGGCATAAAAGCAGTATGGGCTTTTGACACTCTGCATACACCTCTACCATTAGTGTTGCATGTGCAAGGCTGCATAACACATTGTGAAAAGGTCATCATTTTATACATATGGTTAACGGTGTGAATTGAAACAAAACTCCTTAGTTAAGTTTAGGAAACGTGCATGGTTTGGGTTAAAATAAAAACTTTTTTAGGAGGACAGTCTGCTATTGAACAGAATCTACACATGCTGACATGCATGTGAGGCGTCATGGTGTTGGGCCACTGACCAAGCTGCTATATATGATGAGTTGGGAGTGAGAATGTGTTATATATACATACTGACAGTTCAACTGCCTACAATGGTGAGACTTTTTAAAATTCCAACTGTTTTCTGTCTCTAAACATCAAGTGATACTTACATTGTTTAGTAGTGTTTGGTACAACTGACAACTCAAATACTCCAAGTGACATTCAAACTGCTTTCATTATTTACATACCATCTGACACTTCAACTATTCACGGTGCACTTAACTATCTCTGGCACTTCAACTTCTGTCATAATTTCAACTGCATTCATTACTTTTTAAATGACACTTCAATCGCTTTCATCCATCACACTTCAGCTGACCGCTCAACTGCTTTCACTGCTAAATTAAAATTAAAATTTCAAATTCTTTCAGCAATTTCACTTTCAAAAGCCACTTCAAACGCTTTCAGGGCCTCAACTTCAGCTGACACTTCAACTGCTGCAAGTGTTGCAACTTAAATTGCAACTCCCATTCAACATCTCAGATGCAAACAGTTTGACATTTTAAGACATTTTAACAGGTTCATTTTTTTAGCATAAGCAAACACAATTTTAACATTTTAGTCCTTGCTGGTAGATATCCAGGATGGATTCACACAACTCTTTCTCAAACACGCCGCAGTGCGCATCATATTGGAAGAAATCAATGTATCAGTGAGTGTGAGGAAACAAGCAGGATGTATTTTCTGACTGCAAAACCAAAAGACAGCGCACCATAACAGGACCTCCTGACATCGCTCTGCAGTTTTCACAGTCTGCACCGTACTGAGAGGAGGCTGCACAGTCCAGGCTACAGATGGAGCCGAGCCCTGGCGGTTGGGGGGCAGAGGGAGTGTATAGATTGGGATTATGGGGGTGCATTGGGGAAAGGCTCTTCAGTGTGTTTTCTATTCAACCTAAGTCCTCTAAGACCTCCTCATCTCTTCTGAGAGCAGCAAGCTGAGATCTGATCTAATGCCGAGTGCCACATGCGAGTGTGTTTGTGAGAGAGACACAACACTTTGATGAGGGCCTGCTGGGGATGTGAGTGTGTAAAAGTAATGAACGAGTCCAGAATGTGTGTGTGTGCTTACGTTTAGGGCTAATAAAGGAGTCCAAGGTTTATATATTTCTCTGTGTGTGCCTTGTGACTGTGCACTCTCCCTCATCCCTGAAGGGCTGTTTGGGGTATTCTGTGCAGGTTTTGCTCAGGGGGGAGGTGAGTTCTCGGGGTCTTGCATTCAGATGTAATTAGCCCAGACAATGGCCTGGTTAAAGCTGGAATCCTTCGAGCCCCCTCTCCCTTTGATTGTGTGGGCCAGCTGTGGAGGAATGGCCATTATCTCCCTGTGTCCGGCAGCATAAAGAAGCCCCCCCTGCCCCAGTTACCCCTGCGTTAGGGTTCCCACAGGGGGAGGGACATGGGTCGGTCACACACTGGTCTGGAGAAAGTGAAAGCAACCAGAATACTGGTTCGTTTGCAAACATTCGCTCACATAAATGGCTTCACCTCACACTTGAACCACTCTTCCTTTAACTAATGTGGGAGAGTGGGTGGCACTATTTACACAAGAGCAAAACAGTAGCTTTTCACATCTGGATCTGACTTGAAAACAGCTTTCAGGGATTTTACGAAATCAGGTTTTTAATATTTGGAATATAATTGAATGTACTCCTTGAAAAATGCTTGATTTTCAACATAACCTGACATTTCACAATGTAAACCAGGAATCTTTTAGTATTTTAAATATTTATAATATTCTGAAAAAAATAGAATATCTCAACATTGTCTCTTTCCAGAAATCATGACCGAATTACTTAAGATAATCCACAGATGTTGTTGTGAGCAGTTTCATGTAGGAACTATTTTATTTCTAGTATAGTTCCTTTTTTTGGCATCTATATACACTATATACAAGAGACGACAGATATCTTTTAGGTCGATATCTCCAACACACTCAGCAACTCCCTCCACATCAATCTAGATAAAGATATATTTTTGATTTTGCTGTGATTTGTCCCCTTAAATGAATCTTGTACAAAGCCACTGATGCCTTTATTTTCTAGGTGTATGTAACGTGTGTGTTTGTTTTTGTTCCGTCTCTGTGCGTTTCAATCATAAATATCTCATAGAGTTGTGCCTGCGCATAGGGACACTTAGGCCCATTAGACTTGCGAAGAAATTGAATCTTTACAGCACTGGGGCCATATAATTACTGTTAATTTAACGCTCAGATTCTTCATCATTAACTCTCACCGTTGAATACAGAACGAGGGACACGGAAACGCAGACAGTATGTGTGCGTAACCACTGCATGTGTTGACAGCATACCCAACCCTTTGACTGAATTAACAGCGACCTCTTCGTCTTGTAAGAACAGGACTCGCATCGTTTATGCGTTATTAAGTCCTGTAATTGGGCAGCCAGTAGTTTGCATATTAGTCTATTAGGGTAATATGTTTTGCCTCTCTCAACACACGGCTTGCCAGAGCCCCTGGCGACACATTTGGTAATTCTCAGAATTACACCCTAATCATAATCCAGTGTTCTTTCGATCCCCATAATTCAATATGCGTCAGTTTATGTCTGTACATCTTTAGCTTGATTACATTCAAAGCATTTATCAATTAACCTATCTCTTTCGATTTGGAATTTTATACATCTTTGGTCTTTAATTTACAGTATAAGCTGAATTTGTGTGCATTGATTATAGCTATGAAATTAAATGGAAGAGAAAAAAAGCAGACATATTTTCATGATGATGTTGCTCTGCACCTCTGTCTGAAGGTGAAACTTGAATATTTTTTTGGTCCTTTGAGGTTCCTGTAACCTCTTAATAGCTGTTATGTTTTATAGTCAGTGTCCCACTTTGAGCCAATAAAATCACATATCCTAAATACCAGTAGTTGCCAAAGTAGGTCCAGGGACCCCCCCAGGGATCTAAAAGGGTTTCGGGGGGGCTCTGCAGAATGGGGATTAGTTTAATTTCAGTAACGTTGCATTGATTTAAAGATAGGACCAGCAGATAAAGCAAAATTAATGCTTTGATGAATTTTTACTCACTAACTGCTATTTTCTTCCCAACAGTGCCAAGACAAAAAGACAAAACTGCATTTTGAGTCTACATCCTTATAGTCCAGTGCTACAATAATGCTGATTAAGTACAAAGTGAAAGTACAACAGTGTATTAAAAATATGATTTTTTTTGCATGACATAATATACTAAGAGTGGTATGCTCATTGCATAAAATGAACTGTTTGAGAGAAAATTAACACACATTGTTAAATTATTATTCCAGATGCATTTCCAAGTAGGCAACATTTCAATTTGCATTTCAATGCCATTTTATATTGGGTCAAAAACAAGGCATTACATCACATAAAATCATTTCATCTGTTTTGAATGTAACAGCTTAATCTGCAAAGCTGTAAGCTTTTACTTTCTCTCTCTTTTTTTCATGTACTTCTGTTTGCTTCCACTTTAATCACAAAATATCACAACTACTCTTCAATTTATGTTATTGGTATCCCACAAGTCCTCATACATAAATTAGCAAATTGGATGTTTGTCCTTAATTGGCTGAACGAGTAGATACTTTTATGTCATAAAATAAGCTCTATACTTTGCTTTTTTATGACATAAAATACTATGACTTTTTTATTGCATGCATTTTTGGACATCCCATATTATATGGTGTTTTCTGTCATTTCTGGCCATATTAGGCTCTAATATGTATCAAAAGACTAGAATTGAACCATTTAAAGCATTTTAGGCATTTAAAAAATTGACCATTTTTGACAAAAATCGACATGCTATAGTATTACTTTTTTTGAGGGTCATTTTTGGAAATCCCATATGGTGTTTTTCTTATAATTTCTGGCCATATTATGCTGTAATATGTACCAACACACTATAATTGACCCATTTCAAGCATTTTTAGGCATTTTAAAATTTGACCATTTTGGACAAAAATCAACATACTATGCTATGACTCTTTTTTTTTGGACATTGAATAATATGGTGTTTTTCTGTCATTTCTGGCCACATTATGCTCTAAAATGTATCAACACACTATAATTGACCCATTTGAAGCATTTTTAGGCTTTTTAAAATTTGACAATTTTTGACAAAAATCAACATGCCTTGTCTTGTATGACTTTCTTTTGACGTCGTCATTTTTGGACATTCCATAATATGGTGTTTTTCTGTAATTTCTGGTCATATTATGCTATAATAGGAACCAACAGGCTGTAATCGACCCATTTTAAGCAAATTTTAGGAATTTTAAAATTTGACCATTTTTGACCATAATCGATGACTTTTTTGAGGGGTCATTTTTAGACATCCCATAATATGATGGGTTTTTTTGTCATTTCTGGCCATATAATGCCGTGATTTGAATCAACAGACTGTAATTGACATTTAATTTAATTTTCTTACTTTTACTTGTGTCTGTGCGTATATGCCCTTGCCCTAGTAATTTTGCTCAATTTTTGTGTTTTGTGCATTTATTACAGCCAATGACCTGTTCCTATGTTCTTGATGTGTTGTATATTGGATTGTGAAAGTCTGCCATTGTTTATATGTTATATCAAGGTGTATTTTTGATGCTTTGTATGGCTTTCTTGAATTGTGAAAGTAAATAAAACATTTGATTAAAAAAACAGACTAATTGACTCTCTTTCTTTTTAAAGCATTTTTAGGAATTTTGAAATTTGACAATTTTTGACAGAAATCAACATGAGATGAAACTTTACTATGAAACTTTTTTTGAGGGGGACACACTATAATAAAACATTTTTTTTGTTTTACATTTTTGGTCTCTATATAATGTTATATGTTATAATTTTGCCATTATTAGCATCTTTCGGCATGCTAAACTCTCATATTTTCTTTACTAATGTTGGACATATTATACTACTACATTCATCAACATCCTATAATTGAGTAATTTTTTTTCTTTTAGCATTTTTGGTAAAGGCAACTCAAGAGCAGGACATAGACACAGGAAAGCCATCGAAAGGTTCAAACAGTTTATTAGTAATATGCAGCTAAAGGCAGGTGGGGCTGAAGGGGAATCAGAGAGGGTGAGGGATGAGGCGATGAAACAAGGCAGGTCCGAATGTGGCAGAGTGAATGGAGAACAGGACTTCAGCTGCTGCAGCAGAGATGAATGGGGTACAGGTGGGCAGGAGATGGTGAACCAGAAGGTAGGTGATCCTGAGCACAAGGGAAATTTTATTCGCAGACAGGTAGACAGCACAACAAGTTTTCAAAAAATAATCACAAAAAGCACTGGAAATAAGGCCAAATAACTACCAATATAGTTAGTACAACAATCTGGCAAAGAACAAGGGATGAGCCAGGGTTCTTATACTGAAGCTGATGAGTAGAGGAGAGCAGGTGTGTCAGCAGGGAGGAGTTGACTAACGGATCATGGACAGCTGAGTGGAGAGTGGAACAGCTAGCAGGAAGGAGGCCATGTCTACAACCATACACACACAAACAGACAGGGAAATACCCAAGGGAGGGGAAAACACCAAAGAACACTGGGAAGCTATAGCTTAAGGCCTACTTCTGGATATACGATAGTATGGTGTTTTATGTCATTTTTTAACATATTGTGCTATAAAATGTATCAACAGACTATAATTGACCCATTTGAAGCATTTAAAGGCATTTTAAAATTTGACAATTTTTGACAAAAATCAACATACTATATATTAGTATGACATTTTTCGAGGGGGTCATTTTTGGACATCCCATAATATGGTGTGTGTGTGTGTCCCCCCCCCCCCCCCACCATTTCCGGACAAACTGTACTACCACATGTATCAACACACTATAATTGACCCATTTGAAGCATTTTTGACAGAAATCGACATAGTATGGCATTTTTTCGAAGAGGTAATTTTTGGACATCACATAATATGGTGATTTTTGTCATTTTTGGACAATGACATGCTACTACTTTACTATGACTTTTATTCATAAAAACGTGAAGGCAAACTCTACTATGACATTTTTTAAAACATATTATACTAAGACATTTTTATGGTATTCTATGTTACTTTTTAGTAACTTACTAAGGGGCTTTTAAAATAATATACTGTGACTGTGTTCAACATACTATGCAATGACTATTCTATTCTGTGACTTTTATGACATACTATAATTGGATTTTTTTCGTCCTCTTTTTTTAAACTTACTATCCTAAGACATTTTTATGATATACTGTACCATGACCAGGCTAAACTCACACTTTTTATTGCATACTATATTGTGACATTATTATGTTACTCTGTAGTATGACTTTTTACAAGACATCCTAAACTTTGACTTTTTTTTATTCCATATATGCTATTAATGACGTTCCATACTAAGAATTTTAATGGCATACTATATTGTGACCTTTTTTTTTTATTATTAAATGAAGGGGAACACTCATGGAAAGTACACACTTGAAAATGTATTTTGGGTTTTAATACTTGTGTATATTTACTTTCATCTCTACACTTGAGGTTGATGATAATTTTTCCTCTTCAATATATTTAAAATCAAGGCCTGTTTCTGTTGTTGAGGGAGGTTTGGGAAACCAATGCTCGTGTGCCACTGTTTGTGCATCCGTCTCAAAGTTTACCCAACAAGCAGGTGTAAGGGGGTACGGTGGGCGCAGAGCGGGCTGAGGATCCATTCTTGCAGCCTCCTCTCCTTGGCCCCGAGCTGCCCTCTCCGCTCGCCCCCCATTATTTGTCCCGACGGCCGAGCGCGCGGCCCCAATGAGCCCTTTGGAACGGAACGAAAAGAAGGAGCGAATTGCAGCTGTGACGTGGGCGTTGTTGTTCCATTCACTGCGCTCGCCATGGCAACGGGGCAGAGGCCCTGGAAGCACGCAGCCCCTCTCTCTGGACAGCGTCCTGAGGGCAGAGAGGCAGCTGGAAGTTTCTCCTCATGATCACTGCTTAACGTTTCATTGCGCAAAATATCCCAAATATGTGTCTTTAGATGCATGGAAATTGGATTAGATTCATGTTTGGCAGTTTGGGGGATTTTGACTCTAAAAGTTGTATTCTTGAGCGCATAAACGTGGTCACTTCACTGATTTATAATCTGCAATCTGCAACTTTTACGCACCGTTTTGACGCACGAAACCAATACACGTGACCAACTGACCCAGATTAATGTTAATAAAGTACTTTCAAAATAAATACTTTTTTTCCTTATAGCTGAGCTTGTTCAGTCTGCTCCGTGTTTACACACAGCAGCCCGATTTCTCCCTCTACTTTGTACTCATGCATGCTGCAGGACTGCTGGGCAGAGTGATTGGGGTTTCTGTACAATCTCCCGTGACCAATGAGCGGGGTGCTGTCAGGGGTAACCACATCTGTCAACCGTTCTTGGCCAATAAAGAGCGGAGCGAGGCGGACCACAGGTGCGCGCCTCTGCGTCCCCTTGGCACAGCGCCCGGGAGATGCTGGAGAGAGACGCCTAGCTGCCCCGTGGCGCAAAAGAGTTACTGTCAAAGGCAGCCTCCTTTTAACTCCAGCTATCACTCTGGCTCCGATAGTTATGGCGACCGCAACATCCAACCACTACAGCGTCCTCACCACCCCCAGCAGCGCGCCGCCGCCGCACTCGGAGTCCGGGAGCATGCAGCAGGCGGCAGCGTACAGGGACGCGCACACCCTGCTCCAGAACGACTATAGCACGTTACCGGGCGGTGGACATCCGCTCAGCCACGCGCACCAGTGGATAACGGCGCTGTCTCACGGTGACAGCGGGGCGCCCTGGCCATCTAGTCCCCTCGGAGAACAGGACGTGAAGCCCGTGCTGCACGACAGTGACCGAGAGGAGCTGCAGAACTCCAGCAGTCTGCAGCAACAGCAGCAGCAACAGCGACACCCTCACCTAGCGCACCAGCAGGCGCATCACGACGCCAGAGCATGGCGAACCAGCACAGCCACCACGCACATCCCCGGTATGGCGACATCTGAGGGCCAGAGCCTGGTGTATTCTCAGTCCGGCTTCGGTCTGATGCCAGGGGGAGAGCAAGGGGGGATGCACCACCACCCCCTGCGGGACGAGGACCACCACAGCCACAGCCCGCACCTCAGTGAACATGGAGGCGGCCCCGGGGCCCACCAGCAGTCTCTCTCACACCATCACCAGCACGGGGGTCATCAGGACCACTCAGACGAGGACACACCGACCTCGGACGAGTTGGAGCAGTTTGCCAAGCAGTTTAAACAGCGACGCATCAAGCTGGGCTTCACCCAGGCGGACGTGGGACTGGCTCTTGGGACGCTGTATGGAAACGTCTTTTCTCAGACCACCATTTGCAGGTTCGAGGCGCTTCAACTTAGCTTCAAAAACATGTGTAAACTCAAGCCCTTGTTGAACAAGTGGCTGGAGGAGGCGGACTCCACCTCGGGGAGCCCCACGAGCCTGGATAAAATCGCGGCACAGGGGAGGAAAAGGAAAAAGAGGACCTCCATCGAGGTGGGCGTCAAAGGGGCTCTGGAGAGCCATTTTCTCAAATGTCCAAAACCAGGAGCGGCGGAGATCAACTCCCTCGCGGACAGCCTGCAGCTGGAGAAGGAGGTGGTGAGGGTTTGGTTTTGTAACAGGCGGCAGAAGGAGAAGAGGATGACACCCGCTGGGGGACAGATACCAGGAGGAGAGGACATGTACGGGGACACCCCTCCTCACCACGGAGGACAAACTCCTGTGCAGTGACCCCCCTAGTGCAGTTATTCTGAGCTAAACACGGACCCCTGAAGGAGGAATAATGCCTCCTTATTTGTTTGATTCTCCTGTGCTGCTGGACCGCTTGGAACTGGACCTGATCCAGTTTAAATGTTGGACCCACGGACACGCACAGTGGGGATTTACAGTGGCACTCAAGCACTAAAAATACGCATAGCAGAGGAGAGGAACTGCCAGGCAGACTGGGATACGGCTGGTGTGTGCTAACCAAAAAAAAGAAAAAAAGAAGAAAAAAATGCTTTTCTATACCTTCTACCGAGGCGCCGATGTGTCGTTATGTAATGTGTCATTAAAGAAAGGCAGAGTGGGATGTGGACACGAGGTGTCCGCGAGGGGGACAAAAATATAAAAACAAGCTCGTGGGGCTCGATGATAAGTCGCAGTCAGTGTGGGTAAATAAACGCCATCTTTCCATCATAACAAAAGCAACAGGGGTTCTTCACAGCTTGTGGCAAAGAGAGGGCTGAGATGGCAAACACCTGCTGTACAATGTTCAAAAATCAAGCCAATACCAGCCAAATTATTTTATTATTATTATTATTATTATTATTATTATTATTATTATTATTATGGAGATACATTTAATTAAATGTGATGTATTGATTGTAGTGTCAGCACCATAGTTTATTTAAATATGAAAAATAAATTCTTACATTCAGACCACAATAATAATAAAAACAGTAATAATAATAATAATGATAATAATAATAATAATAATAATAATAATAATAATATTTTTTCCATAGAGACTGGTTCACTTTACTGCTTTCCTTTCTGTGCAGACATTTCTGTGCGCCTGTTTACAGTGTGTCTTTGCTGTTTGTTATTTCTGTACTTTTTCCAAAATGCTGTGATGAGAAAGACCGAGACTGTCCGGCTGGAACACTCAAAGCACTCCAGCCCATTTTTGCCTTCCTTTTACTAAGAAGAAAAACAAACTGAATCTATCCTGGTACCAGCTCTGGCCGCAGTGGCTATATTACTACTACTACTACTGTATGACTCATTCATCCTGAGAAGACTATTTGTGGGATGTATCTCAAAATGTTTTGTATGGCTTCGTTTGTTTGTTTGTTTGTATGTTTGTTTGTTTGTTTGTTTGTTTGCTCAGTTTTTTCTCTGTCAGTCTGTGCCAAAGCACAAACACAGACACGTGTTGTTGTGCCACTTAAATCCTGTGATTAATAACCTGATCTGATGCTGGGAGGATGAGGAGGGTGGATGAGTTGGGGAGGAATTCTCTGACTGAAATCTAAAGAAAATGTAGAAATTCAGAAACTCAAATTCAACTGAAGGGTGTTAATGAATGGAAGGAAAATGTAATATTTTAATAACCCATAATGTAAATTTTAGACAATTTCCACGAGACGTTTTGCGTTTCAAAAACTTTATGAATGTATTAGGAAAATGTCAATGAGATGTCCCACTTTTTTAAAACTATTATTTTATCGCCAATCATTAAAAGCAAACAGCAATATTTTACATATTGTTTTGAATATATATAATTCGCCCTTAATTAATATGAGGCCTAATGTTTCTGTAATTCTGACTACATCACACGTAATCCTTCAGCAGAATTTGAGTTTCTGTGAAAAAAAAAATCAAAACCAAAACAAAAATAGCATCGACCTGAAATCTGTGATCAAACGAGAAGAGGAAAAAGAAATCAACGATTGCACAATTTCTATCTGCTTTTTTGTCATTAAATCGTATTTGTTTTCTATATCACTGCAGTCTTTGCACGTTTATTGAGCCTCAGGAAAAGTCGCGAGCTTTTTATTATTATTATAACTATTAATATTATTATGTATTTATTTATTTTCTTCGCACGCGGCCTTGCATCATAATTATGGATTTTATCAATCCGTCTCGGCTGCTTTAAATCGTCCTTCAGCTGTTTGTGTAAAGTGTTTATACCGCTGCGCTGATGTGCTCTGATATCCGTGAAGATGCTCACACACACGGTCACTGTTCTGACATTAAAACACACCGCAGCGTTAATTAATATTTCCATCACAATAAATATGGACACTAATTGACAATTATGACGAGACGTCATTTAGAATATCAAAACAATATCTGATTGCACACAGGCCTGCCTGTAAGAAGGTCTAAACAACAACAACAATAACAACAGTGAAGGCCTGACTATACGAGCTGGTGTATTTATAATCAAGAATTATTAGTGTGTAATCTGGCCTGCTGCCTTCATTATACAAAATAAAATAATTATAAACACGTTCTATGTATCATTTTGATGTTCTAGGAAATCATTTGAATAATTGTAGAAATGCTAAATAATATGTAATACAGAAATATTGTAAAATTAAAATTGTTTATTAAATGAGAGAGCTGAGAAGCCAGGACCACAGTGTAAATTTAAAAGTATTAGTGTTATGATTGTTTTCAGACATTTTTCAGTATTTTGTTGCAGCAGGATTTAAAAAAAAAAAATCTATTTTAACCTGTTAGAAATGGGCTTTCATATTTTTAAGTACACCTTCTTCCTTATGGTTGCTTTCACCTCATGTCTAATATTTATTACGTTTTGGCCAAATCAGAAACAGTGTGTTGGTGCCACCTAGTGGCTGCTGCTAGTTAAAATCAGACTTGGGTTGGACAGAGTTTGGCTGCTTCATCATCAGTGAATCAGTAATTGTTTTATTTATTTAATTTTATTTAGCTTTTTTTATGTGACAATATTCCTTTCTATATTATAATATGAGCAGGGCTATAGGTACAAATTAGACACTGGGTCGACATCATGTCCTTTTTAAAAAAAAAGCAGATTCCAGTATTTTTCAATCATAATTCTTCATCATTTCACTAGAACTTTTAGAACTTGTATGTTTGGAGATGAAATTCTTTATTTTACAGATCTGTAATTTCCTAATAATTTCACAGGTTTCATTAATATATTTATCTAATGTGGTACTAATCAAAGGGAAAGTAGTGATCATTTATTTTAGGTTAGTTGGGTTACATTTACAAGCAGTTGATGTATTTTAGAGGAATTTTTCTTTGAAATGGCAACTCAAGGTAAATAAAAATTTGCCAAAAATTTAAATGAGCAACTATGGAAAATAAAAACAATGAATAAAAAAAATTAAATCAATGCTACAGCCCTGGTTAAAACTTGAGTTATAAGTTAAGTCAATTTTATTTATATAGTCATCACTATTAACACAATACGGCTCGCTGGGCAAATTTAAGAAAAAATGGGAGTAAGATTGAACAATGTCAGTTTTTTAAATGTATTTATCATTTCTAAATAACTTGAAAGTAAGGCTTCAATTTGCCTCTATAATGTGCCTACTTACAACAGGTATTTTATTTTTTAGTTTCTATAATATGATATAGAACTGTGATATCCAAGCTTTTATTTTGAAATTGAAACTAGTAACTTGTGCAATTTAAGCACAAGAAAAAGGTATAAAAAAGACATTAATATTTTTGGGTGTTTGCGGATGTTTGTATTTGTATTTGTGTGTTTCTGTGTGTGTTTGTGTGTGTGTGTGTGTGTGTGTGTGTGTGTGTGTGTGTGTGTGTGTGTGTGCTAAAGCTGGTCAAAACCCAGCTCTCTGGAGGACCCTGTTGCCTGGATTCTGTCCTATCAGCAGGCGACCATCTGCCCTCCTCCCGGCCCTCACACTCGTACAGGCATCCTCTGCATTATTCATATTTTTCACACACACACACACACACACACACACACACACACACACACACACACACACACACACACACACACACACAAAGGCACATTCACTCCTCCCTGCACACAGCGTCCCACCTCACACATCATGCACACAGCCACGTGTTAGACAGCCACACACACACACACACACACACACACACACACACACACACACACACACACACACACACACACACACACACACACACAGCTGCTACCTCTGACACTGTACTCCATCCCTGACTCACCAGAGATGCTTTATACTCTGGTGTCATTGTCAGTTCTGAATTGTCTTGTGTGGATGGAGATCTCCCAGGGATTCTGCACAATGGCCACAGAAACGCAACCAGCCAAAGTCATCAAATATCATTCGACTGTTTGTCTCTTTTCCCTTTTCATGGCCTTTTTCTCTCACCCGAACCCCGCGCTCCGTCTCCACTTTCTCTTTCTTTGCCCTCCTTTTTGCTCTCCGTTTCTCCAGAGCTCCTGCACAGGCACAAAGAAAAGGGCAGAGAGCTAATTCTTCAGCATTGTTGGGTGGGCTTTGTATTATCATATGGCAGCGAGCACAGAGGGAGAGGGATTATGAGACAGATATATGCCAGAGCACAAGTGCTTTTTCCCCCCTTAGGTATGACTTTTCATGCACATCTCACTAAACACCAAAACAAGAATAAAATACCACAGCTATATTTAATGAAATATTATGAGTAATCCATTGTCATACAGCTTTTTATCTCTAGGTATGATACATTCATAAGAATCTTTTTAATGAGTACAGATCGTGTTATTTTGCTGTTTTTTTAACCCCTCGGCTCTCTTATTTACAGTTTGATGAGATTCCACAAGTGTTTCAGCACACACAACACCACAAGACAATATGGCTTCTAAAGTTTACAAGCAGAAATCTCAATGGAGAGCGACACACACCTCGACCCCTGACCTCTGACTGCTGAGCAACACTGAGACAGATGAAGTCGCCCACAGATCTGGAAGGACAGTGTTTCCTGTAATGGGTGAGCTTACAAGAGGGACTTTGATCATCAGCTGATCAGCGGGACGGCTGACCTCACCATGCTGATCTGAGCTCCAGCACTCAGTTTGGTATTTTACCTCAATGTTTGTTTTTTTTCAACTGGACATGAAGCTCTGCACAGTAAAAATTCCCATTTTTGACGGTTAAATTTGCAGCAGATGAGGGACTGTAATATCTGAACACAATGACACCGATATTATGACATGAATATAACATTTACCACACGTGACGGCTCAAAACATGGACACGCATGCAATCACGGCAATGACTGACTGGCAACATGAGAATATGCACTTTGTTCAGTGGGAGTCGCAGAATCAACACCAACACACAGATCAATACGCCTGATTGACTCTCAGCCAGAAGAAAAACAGGTAAACAGAAGAAGAAAAGTGCAAAAAAAATTAACAATAGTATTGTTAAATTGGAATATATAAATATAAACAACGTTAAATAAATAAATAATAATAAATATGACATATAAAAACATAAGTCATATGCTGGCACTGATATAAAGTAAACAGCTTTCAGTTCCCATAAGGCCAAATCTGACTAATAAGAGAAGGCAAGAACATGCAGGCGCAGGGTTTTAAGACAAAATGACATTTTTAAGTTAATTTTTTTTGCTTTAGACTATTATATTATTGTACTAAAATGCATCTGCAGCTCACACACATAAAGGCTCTACTCTCTCTGAATTAAAGGTCTGGATATGAGACCATTGGTGTTGATGTTTTTGATATAATTCTGTAAAACTGAGAACCCAGAATGCCTTAAAGTGAAGAAACTCTCATCAACATCATGGTCTTACTTTAACAAAATTTATGACAACAAAACCCGATCTCCTAAAAAATATATTTTTCCTCTCAGATTACGGTTGTGGTATTAAACACATTAACATTGTGAATTGAAACAAAACTACATGGTTAGGTTTAGGAAATTATTGTTGTTTGGGTTAAAATAAGTATGTTTGTTATGTCACAAGTATGTTATGTAAGTACATTTGTCTGTAAGTTGAAATAAGTCAATAACGACTTTTGGTCCTGTATAAGTTTGACCCATCCATTGACCCTGAACTTTGATTCAAAACGTGATATGTAAAAAACAAACATAATCTGGGGGAAAATATGTTTCCCTTGAAACAAAATTAACAATGCAGTTTATTGCATATGGTAATTTTTGGGAGACCCTTGCCTCTGTGTTAGATATATGATGCCATATTGTTCCTATTTTACAGAATACTGCTACACATTAATGCTACATCTTTCTTTATTAATTTATTTTTTGTGCCACACCTTCACACAGAGAGCCTGACTTATTCTGGATTTTAGAGTTTAAAAAAAATCTGTAAACAAAATTTTGGCCTGTATTAATTAATTAAAAACATAACCAAACACTGTTGATTATAATTAAGGTTACAATTTGGTCACAATATAACAGTAACTAAGATATGTACTCAGCATGTTACATTTTGAGGTTGAAATAAACTCATCACTGCCCTCTAGTGGTCATGGAGATTCTTCTAAATGAGTTTAAACATATTTTTGGCATTTCAGTACTGCATTTTCTTGATATATGCACATTCCAAATTGTGTGTGTGTGTGTGTGTGTGTGTGTGTGTGTGTGTCAGGTAGGAATGGTTCAGCTGTGAAACTTCGTCAGCCATCATTCTCACTCAGAGTGTGACTCATCCATGCGCTATGTGGACAGACATACTGTAAACCTCTTGCTTGCATCCATATCAGTAGCCTCATCCGATAAAAAAATTACAGTAAAGTACACATCATTTAAGTATACTTAGTAAACCTTAATGTGCACTTCCTTAATGTACTAAATGTGCTATTTTTGACGTTCTAACAATGTACTTAGTATCATAATGATATCCCCCTTAGATGTACTGAAAGAATACTTGACTGTTCTACTCAGACACACCATTTAGATGAACTTAAATATATTTAAGTTATTTTTCTTTTTGAGAAATGCTTACATTATCCACTTTTCAGATAACTATTTATACACTCGTAATATATTAGAAATGCATTTATATTTCAAGGAAAATATTCAAGTTGAGACAAAATAAGAATTAAGTGCATTTTTAAAAGTACCATACTAGTAAAGACAACTTTAAGTACATCATAAAATGGTCTAAGAATAAAACAGTGAAATACACTGCATTGTTAGCAAATCAGAAAAAGCACACACTAGTACATTAATCATGACTACACTAAGTATACTTAATTAAGACTACTAAAGTGTACTTTTTTTAACCTGGTTTACACACATAGTGTTTATGTGCATTTGCTGAGTGACAAACACACATGAAACCTGCAGCGAACCATCACACAGCCTGAACAGCACGCAGCTGACAGCACAGCATTAACCTGCTCTGTTATTGCTCCACATGTTTCTGACTCACTCCATCATTTTGATTCAAACCAAACAGCTGAAAGGAAAAAAGTCCTTTTTCCGGATGGCTACATCAGAGGCACGACAAACAAACTGCATCATCAAACTTAATAAATAAGCCAGCTAAGATAATCTACATAGATAACATTGTCCACAGTAAGTGAAGTGTAAAGGGTCATTTCCATTGGCACGTACCAGCCATGCACTTTCATTCAGACTATATATCTATTTGATCTGTTTCTACATGATTGTTTGACTCGCTCAATGCTTGTATGAATGTAAAATATCCTAAAGCTACAGTCCTCAATGACAATCCTGATGATGTATGTTGCTAATTATGCTTCTAACATGGGAAAAATTATGTTTCTTTTTGGCAAAATAATCGTCTTAATAAGACAAAAGATAGTTTCAAAGTGCTTGTGGCAGATTTTCTATCAATTATCTTCCATGAACTTTTACTGCGCTAGTTAAATATGAGCAGCAGGCATTACTTTAACATCCCAGTTGTGTAGACACATAGGTGGAGGACATCAGGCTCCTCATACTGATCCTAGACCAGCAGAGTGGAGACTACTACAAGACAACTTCCAACATAAAGCAGAAACACCTACAGTATTTACACCATATGACGGAGGGGATTATTCTATATTTGCAGGCTATCTATACTATTTATACTCATATATAATCAAATATTCTATCTATTAAATCTGATCCATTTATATATTTACACTGTTCATTCTCATGAATCCCTGTACAGTTCCCTACGTGCCGATGTCATATCATTACAAGGCGTTAAGGGTTCAGTTAGTCAAACACACACAAGGCTGGGCGGTGCGAGTTGCTACAACAATGGACGACGGGGGGCACGCACACACTTAGTTGCCATGGTAGTGGCAACATGACGACAGGTAGAAGTTGTGACTGCAGATGACGTCGAACACGTGGAGGAGTTTCTCGGCAGCCGCGTCATTTACTCCTGGTTTTTAATCTGCCTCTGTTTTCTCTTTACCTCAACTTTTTAATCCTTTGACCCAATCATTCCTCCACTACAGTGTGCAAGTTAGACCTCCTCAACTTCTCCACTGACACAGGAGACACCACTCCCCACTTATGTTCTGTTCCCAGAGGTAGGGGGCATGTGCACAGGTGAGACGCAGCTCCCTCCTGTGCTGTGCGTTTGTGTGGCGTGTACGACACGTGTATGTTTCGTCAACACTTGTCGATTTCAGAGCACTCCGTGTCCATGTCAGAGTCATACAGCGAGTGGCCTGTGGGGTCGCTGTCGGGCGACAGAGGGTCCTTTGGTGTGTGAGTGTGTGAGGAGTGCGTGTGTGTATTGTCCTGAAAAGTGTCCGTGCGGGAGTAGAGGCCCAGGTCCTGGAGTTTAGAGGGCGAGAAGCTGCCCTCCGTGCTGTCGCTGTAGCAGAAGTCCTCCAGGTCCACAAACCACTCGGGCCAGAATCGCCGGCGGATGCGCTCGCAGTACATGGCCAGGTTGATCAGCTCACCTGCAGGACACACAGCTGAGTGGGTAAGGTGCTCTGGAAATGTCATGCCATCCTTTAGATAAAAAAAACTGGTAACTCTTGACTAGTCATTTGGCAATAATTTTGATAATTAATACATAATTCAAGCAAAAATTAAATTTTCCAGCTTCTAAATTGTGCAGATTTGCTTTGTTTCTTTGTCTCATGTGATAGCAAACTGATCATTTTCAAGTTTGTAGGTGCTGATTGGACAAAAGAAGCATTTTTAAGACATCACTTTGGGCTCTTGGAAATTGTGATGGATTTTTGTCACTATTTCCATGATATAAGCCTACAAGTTTGCTGTCAAACTGTATAAAGAGCTAAAAATTGGACACTGAGAACAATACCAATGTTATGTGCAATATGACCTTTCTTAGTCATGTGCAATATGACTAAATAACATATTTTCCTAATCAAGTGTTTTCCAAACTGGGAGTCAGGATCTAGTAAGGTGATTAACAAGTGAAAAAGACATTTCTTGTAACACATCTTTTTCTGACTAAGAGAAAATGCCATCGATTAAGAAATACAGCATTACAGTTTTACCTAATGCTTAAATTATGTTTACCTGACAGAGTGTACGCTCAAAATAGATTCATTAAGAAAGCAGTTTGTTCTTTATACATAAGTAAAAGATAAATATGTATTTGTAAAAGTAGGACATTGCTTCTGGATAGACATAAAGCTGCTGACTTTTTTTTTTCCTCTTACAGATGAACTTTTATCCTCTTTTATTGTATTGAATTGTTTTGGCGGTTTAGTGGTGGGTATCTATAATTCTCAACTAATAAAGTTTAAACTGTCATTATGAATGGATTTTATAATAAATTACTATATGTTTCTTCATAACGTGGCTAAACTCACCTTTGATGAGCTGCTCCGGCCGTGTTCCTGGTAGCGTCCACATAGCAGGGGCCAGGTGACTGAACACTGCAGCGTCTACTGTTGAAAGCTTAGAGCCCATAAGATACTTCTTATCACCTGGGAGAACAAACAGAAAAAAATATGTCAAATAACTACACAAACACAATCAAGACACTCTTTAAACTCTGAAAGGAAATGTTCCACCTTTTGGGAAATGGTCTTATTCACATTCTTTGGGAGATTTAGATAAGAGGATGATGACTGTTGTGCCTGTATGATAAATATAAAAGCAGAATCTGGTTAGACTAGCTTAGCATAAATACAGGAAACAGTGGGAGAGAACTAGCCTGGCTCGGTCCATACATGCATTTGTGCAGAAAATGTAGAATGAGAGGATACTGAAAGAGAAAAGAAAATCACTTCTGGCCACAAAGTCAAAGGCATCAGAGAGGTGATGCCTTCAGGGTTATAAAACTTTAACCTTAGCGAGGGCTTTTTCTAATGCAACAACACTTCCCTCCAACGCTCTGCAGTTCTCAGATCTGCCTCTCTTACATCTCCGACCATAAACTGCCAGAGGTTATGTATTGATTCTACACTGCAGTGCGACCTTTTCACCACAGGAGGTCAGCATTGTGCTACTATTTGATCAACATGATGTCTCCTGTTACAGTTCTCACGGCACACATTGAAAAGCCACTGCAATGGTTTTTACTTTGCCAGTAAAGTCCATATGCACTTTATGTGTTTTTTATGCACACTGTTCACTGCACCTTGTTTTTTCCATGGCACCTATATTTTTATACTGTATATTTATATTTTATTCTGCACTACAATCAATACTACTTCTTTAGACATTTTAATTTTTATAGCATTTTATCGCTTGAATATGCCTAGGTTGTTTTTTTTCATTTAATTGTGTTGTTATTGTCTCTGTGTGTAATGCTGCTGCTACACTGTAATTTCCCAGCTTGGGATAAATCTATCTATCTATCTATCTATCTATCTATCTATCTATCTATCTATCTATCTATCTATCTATCTATCTATCTATCTATCTATCTATCTCTCTCTCTCTCTCTCTCTCTCTCTCTCTCTCTCTCTCTCTATCTATCTATCTTAAGCTGCTGATCTGCTTCCAGAGTAAACTATGTGAACACAAACCTTTCTATAAACTGCTATACAATACAAATATTATATATTTATTTTATTTTCCATTTCCCCTAAGTGAAATATTTTAACCAATATCAGTCCTGATCTTAACTTTCAAATATTTATCAATTTTCAGAATTGTAACACTTTAAATGTCAGTTTGTTTACATAGTGCTACTGTTGTGTTTAAAAAACAACAACTAAAAAACAACAACAACAACAACTACTACTATTTTTTGTATACTAAATCCTAGGGGAAATGCTCAATCTGGTGTAAAGTACAAACTGCAATTTTGAAAGCCTGATGCAATATAATGCTTCATTTTATACTGTAATGGACATAGGATAAAACACAACAACAACCTTAACCTGTTTCAATGGTGACCTTTTTGTCTTTTAGAGTCTGAGTGTCTGTATTTTCTCAACCCTGTTTATTGATATACTTATTCTAAGAGGTTGAGGTTGAACATCCAAAATTTACACACTTGCCAAAATGTATGCCACATGTAGTTACACAGCAAACATGATAAACAGGTTTAAAATTAAAATGCCAAAAATATCTAAGTAATGCACAAAGGTTAAGATGACTGGCTTGTTAGTGTTAATTCACATTCTTTGAAAATAACTTCAATAACTTCCACACATATTAAAATCGATGAATCTTATAAATGACTAGCATCATCATATTTATAAATAAAAAGAGTATTTCCAGATTTCTTACCTAGTAGAGTGGCCAGGGTGCGCATGTCCTTCTCCATCAGGGCATAGACCTCCTCCTCAGAGAACCGTCCAATCCCGTGCCCGTACATCTCTCTCTTAACGATCCCGCCGGTCAGGTGACTCAGGATCCACTTGAGTAGGTCACTCAGCGGCCCGCTCACTGACAGCATCTTCTGGGTCTCCTCCAGGTTGTCCACCCACTGACAGTAAGCTATCGTCCTGCAAAACACACAAACATAACGATCAAAATAAAGCATTATATTATACATTTCATGGTGGAAACATAGGCTGCAATTTAGTTTTAATTCCACAAATATTTTTTCATCTTAAAAAAAAGAGATGATTATTTCTATTTCCCACTTCACTGGTCCCTCACCAGTAGAAATGTTCCTCCACCATTTTGGTGATGGCACGAGACACGGCCTTCTCCTGCGGCGTCAGGCTCTTGTTGAGGCTCGCGCCCAGCCTCTCCTCCAGGAAGTCGATGATGAATTCGGTACCAAAGACCTGCTCCTGGTTGTATTCAATCCATGGCATTTTTCCCTGTGGTGAAAGCTTCCCATCAAAGTAGTTCTGTGAGAGATAAAGGATCCAGGGAATGAGATACAGAGCAGAGGAAGCATTTTGTGATAATGTTTAAATTGGAATTGGATCAAGACAAAACATATAAGTAATATTTTAACTATCCCTTGGAGGAAAATGTGTGACAGTAGCAACAGAGACACAGATAGTAATTAACCACAGCAAAGTAATTACAACAAAAATATCTAAGAAGAAATGAGGATTAAAACACTCAGCTGTAAACACACACTGGTAGAAAATGACAAACAGAAGAACGGCTGTACCTGGTAGGGCAGGTCCACCATACGGAGGTAGGTCTCCATCTTAAGGCAGAAAGGGGACAGGGAAGGGACGCCAGTTTTGGGCCTGGAGAACTGGTGGAGTATGATGGCATCTTTAGAGTCCAGCTCTTCCTCCTTTCTGTATGGGGGACAGAATGACAGAGCTTCTAGTCACACACAAGGAGAGACTTGAAAAAACAATTATATCTGTGTGTATATTTGTGCTTATTAGGTTGCAGTAACATTATTATTTTCACTGAACATTCAGTGGTGGTGGAAGTATTCAGATCCTTTACTCTAATAAAAATACTAATACCACATTGTGATACTCTTGCTATGAAAATGTTATTTTAGTGGTAAAGATAAGCAGGAAAACGTACTTAAAGTATTCAAAGTTAAAGTACTTAATGCAGAAAAATGCCCCGTGACTGTTTTAAATGTGATTATTAGATTATTATTAATAAACATGTATTAATGTAAAAGCATTTTACATTTTTAACTACTACTTAATGATTGTTCTCATGATGGATTCATCTTCTGATGATTTTCAAACATACTCAATCAGCTAATTGATTCATTAGCTTATGCAGGCTGGACTTGTATTTACTGCCGGGTAGTTTAATTTATAACAAAACATTATATTTTAAAAACTCTTCATATATTTTTTGAGTAAAAATCCTAATTTGTAAAGTAACTAGCAACCAAAGCTGTTAGACAAATGTAGTTAAGTAAAAAGTATGATGTTTCCCTCTGAAATGTAATGGAGTAGAAGTTGAAAGTGGGATGGAAAAAAAACAATCAATCAAAGTAAAAGTACCTCAAATTTGTACTTAAATGCAATACTTGAGTAAATATACTTTTAAGAGATTTTTACTAATTTCAAATTTAACACAGAATCCATATAACATATGGTATCAACTTAAAAACAGCTACAACAACTTATGAGACATAATTGAGCAAGAAAATGTCTACTGTTGACCTTTTATTTACCCCTGAACATCTCCTGTCCCCAACCCTCTAAAAAGAAAAGGGTGGCAAACACAAAGTTACACTTTTTTAAGTGTTCTTTACCTGTACTGGTTGTACTGGACTTAAAAGGAACAAGAACAGTTTTCATTTTGAGTGCACTCTGCTAAATGCTAAGTTAGGCTAACAGCTTAAGTTAGCCTAATTTAGCATAAAGACTGAAAACAAAGGGAACACAAAGCATTGCTCTGTCCACTTGTAACAAAATCCGTCCTGCAACACCCTTTAAAGCGTACTAATTAAAATATTATTAATAATTAATTATGAGGCTCCTACATTTCCTTGGCTGGTGACCTCCTGGAGTCTCTGTAACCTCACAGAGCCAGGCTAGTTCACCAGTTCCTAGTCTTTATGCTAAACAAGCCTAAGTGTGGTAATATAAAGTGTGTGTGTGTGTGTGTGTGTGTGTGTGTGTGTGTGTGTGTGTGTAATGGGTGGACTGGCCTATCATATGATTTAATAAATCAAATTGCTCTGCAACCAAGGTCCTTTAACCGGCTCTGAATGATCGTCAGCCCCGGGCCATTTACACCAGCCAAGGGAAAACTGCAATGTCAAAATAATGAATCATACCCTGATGAAAGATTATTCACATGTTGGAAGCTACTTCACGGACAAGGACGGGCTCTGCAAACAGCAACAAATTCACGTGGGCACAATGCAGCATTAAAAGGAGCTATCCGGCCGTGTGAGGTGCTGAAAGCCAGCAGCCTCTGAGCTCCGGAGCTGTCTATTCCAGTGTGGTGCTGAAACGCCCGCTCGCTATTAAAAAGGCTGGTTTTGGTGCAATAACCTGATGAGTGTACCGTGCAGTGAAGCCTAGCATACAGCTAGAGACCAGGGTGTAACACTGAATATCACACTGGACAGAAACAACCGCTTGTGGGCAGAAAAATGTCCCGGAAGCTGGCTAGTCAGTCTGAATTAACATTTCACTGCACAACAAACAGCCGGTTATTTCCGTATAAAAATCGACCCTGCATTACCGACTATCCGATATAATGTATGTAGCCTATAGGGCCTGAACACCAGGATGCTACTCACTGACAGTTGAGATAAAACCACTTATACATCATGTGAACATAATTTTAATATTCCTAGTGAGGTTAGAAGCTGATGGTAAAGCATAAATGTCTTTTATTTTGACACCGGCTGTGTTGTAGTATTGCTGTGGGCCTGTGATCCGTCAACAACAGAGGGCCTGGACTGCAGGCATTTTTTTAAAGGACAACAGACTTAAACCCTCATTTCATCCACTGAACAAACGTTAAAAAATATATGAACATATAGGCTGCATATTTATATTTATATTGCCATTTCCGCCCCAGCGGCTTCGCCCCCTAGTTGTAAATAACCAATATGGTTGGGGCTTGTTTACATCAGAGGGTTTTTTCCACACAACTGCAGTGCTTCAGACTGAGACCAAACACCGGAACGTGTGTGTGGAGCAGCAGGAAGGGGATCGCAATAAAGAAGAGGGGAAAAAAAGAAAAAAACACAAGATGACCCTATACATAATGTCCCCTCGTCCTTGAGGTAAAGCCTACAGACAAACGGAAGTGACCTGCTGTCAAAGTCTATAATGTCAGTTCATATGACAGGAGAACTGTTTTAATAGGCCTATGCGTACAGACTAACTTCTCCAACGAACATTAGAAAATAGCCTTTGTAATTGTTTTGAACGACTGAGCTCGATATGAGCCATGACACTTGCCCTAGGTCGCTCGTGTTATTAAACCGCAAAAATAAGCTAATTACAATGGGAATGTCAAAATGTGTGTTTGTGAGGAGGGGGTGTTGGGGGTGGTGGAGGGGTCCGTTACATCACAACCCACCCACTCACGATTCCTTATTCTCCACTGACTCCGCTCTCACCCCGCCCAGCCTGACTAGATTAAGTAATATGAAGCCCTAGAGAAAATACAGCAGAACTGGGAGGTTTGGGGGTAAAATTATGACCAGAATATGATCAGCACTGGGTTTCAGATGGATGTGAGGCCTGTGTGTGGAAAGTGATGAGCTCTGCAGCTTCTACAGTGACTCCTCTGTGTGTTTTGTACCTGATGGCCAGCAATTCGTGCAGCAAATAAGCAGCAGCAGCGAGCAGAGCCCCTCCAGTCAAATACAGCGTTTTCCGCCACCACGAGTCCGACCCCAAAGCTGACATGATCCCGCCGTAGTCCTGCAGTGGGTAGGCGATGATGTACCCATAAAACGAGAGCTGCTCATCGGAGCCCAGCAGGCCGGAGGAGAAGCTCTGGTTCTGGCCAAGATCAACCACACACGACCGCGTCCAGGCAAACCCGACGCGCCAGTACATGCTCTCTGTCTCCGGCCACTTTCCGCCTCACTCTGGCAGCTCGGGGCTTCATCAGCGGGGGCTTCATGGGTGCAGAGGGCTGCAGGTGCGCGGCGACTGGGCGAGGAGCGGCCGACTGGACACAAGCGTCCCGCCCGGAGCTTGTCCCCGCAGCGGGGTAGACATCCTCCGCAGCCCGCTCGGAGCTCGCTGGCTGTAAACTCCCTCGCTGATCTCACGGTCAAGTAGGACGAAAAAACCACAACGCTTCCGGATATCTTTCAAAATAAAAGTCGACCTGTACCTGTATTGGAACTCTCTAATTCATATAATTCATATAGGTTTACATAAATAATACATTAAGCAGTCCCATGTTGAGTTTTGTTGCATTTTGGTAATTTACAGGGTACAGATTACTTTGAAATGTAGTCAGTTACTGAATAATGATGGCAATTTTTAACTAAGTAACGTAATTTATCGGATTCCAAAAGTAGCCTAAATGGAATCTGATCTAATCTACTTCTGTATTATTTTAAAAAGACTGAAAACATTGCACCTTATACAAAATATGGCATATCTAGCAGCTGCAGTTGGCCAATTAAAATTATACTTTTACATTAAAAAAAAATCAAAAATACAAAATACAAAAACAGCCCTGTAATGTACTAAAAGGCACAGGGCCTTCTAGTGGGGGTAAACTGGTAGTATTATATCATTTTAGCCTTTTTAAGAAAAGATTTTTGTGATTGAAACGTGAGGCATCAAACAAAACAGTTTTAGGACTAATCACGACCAAAGGAATATGATGGAAAAAGAAAATATGCACACTAGGAAATGCATATCAAAACACAAAGACAACTCTATAACTTTGAGAAAGAGTAAGTGTTACCAGTTATCCCTCTGCTGTAGCACCACTCATTCAAATACTATTTTGCTTTACAGGGATTGATCTTAAGCATTATCCTGAATCCACTATTATTTACACATGTGCTGCTATAATTGCTGAAAATGTCTTCCATTAATGAAGCCTCCCAGTTATGTCAGTTTATTCTACCTGATAATCCTGTTGATCTTGATTTTTTTTAATGCAGGGGAGGAAAAATCGGTTTTATTTTGAAGGGGAAATGCTGGTTAACGGACTTCTCCGCTGGCTTTACGCAGCTGATGTGACGTCACTGGTACTGCCTGTACCACAGATTGTACCCCATGGTACATAACAGCTAGAGGCAACTAAAGGTAAATACATCTTCAGATGCTATTCAGTGAATTAAGTTACATTTTATTCACCACAATCAGGAGAGAATGTGTACTTTTTTGTTTCTACTTTGTTGACAATAACTCCAAGTTGTTATTAAAAATATATGGTAGTTTTAAAATATCAAAACTGATACACAATATGTTACATATTACATATTCTGTTTCTGCCACTAGGGGTCCTACCACAGCCTGTGTGTTGAACTGACATTGAGGTTCCTTAATGTGATTTAGGTAACATGCTAGAATATTCTCCTCAAGTCCAGCTTGAATAACAGCAGTGAACCACTCGGTTTAGCACACCATACATTTTATTACAATAAAGGATTTTCCAAAATAATAAACAGACTTTCAAGTAATAAAAAAAATTGGGGGATTTTTTAAAAACAGAATTAGCAGGATTATTTGTTGGGTGAAGCCCTTTAAATTTTCATGTCCATTCATGTGAACGGTCACGTAGCAGATGGAGCCTGCCGAAGGGCAGGAAAGTGTTGGGCGGCTCAGCAGAACAAGGCTGCATCTAACTTTCCTCATTGGCTTCCATGTCTCACTGTCACTATGAGAGAATGACAGGCTAGTGGCTTTTAACACCATATTTTTGTGCCTTTTCAAGTTTTTTATTCCAAAGTGACAAAATAAGAGCACAGAAAGCTACTGAGGAAAGAATTTGAAGATGCATCCGTGCAATGCAACAACATCCAGCCTTAAAATGCATCATACCATCTTTCTGAACTGGAAAATGTGCTTTTATGAAGTGTTTTCTCTGTAACCAGCAGCTTTCATTTTGTAAGGCTTTTTAAAGCACCTTGATTTGAGTACAGCCACACACAGCTCCCACTGTATTACATCACAAAAATATAGACATCTACAGGTATATGCACACAAATATTGCCACAATTCAGCGATTAAATAGATGGTGGATTAAAAGTAAAGAACGTACAACCAAAAGTTTGCAGACGAATCTAGAACGATTGTAATTTAGTCCAAAAAGGCCTTCCCAGACAAATTGAAATCAAATTTACAAAATATAGCTTTACGCGACACATTATTCTACAACTAAAGCAGAATAAATGGAAAAAATAATTACAACACAAAAAAAATAAGCTTGGCAGCACAAACAGAATCATGACGGTGAAACAAAAAGGTGCACTTTTATCTGAAGCACTTGTACAAAAGCAAAACCAGCTCGACTTACATTTTTCTTATCAAGCCAAACATTAAAGATAATAAATGAATAGAATTATAAGGCTATTTACAAAATGGAAGAGGGAATGGGATGGAGAAGGTGGAGTTGTCATGAATCAAAACAGTAAATTCTTGTATTCAAAGAGTTAATTTCTTCCATAATGAGGAGCCATGGCTCATGATTAACCAGCAGAGACCTCACAGGGCAGGAGTATCCAATCACATCACAGTTACACAGGGTGATATCCAATCAGATCCAAACAGGATCAAAACATTTTACAGAGAAGACTACTATAGTCCCTGAGGAATGAAAACCCACCCAGACTGGCCACTCACACTCACTCACATTGCACACACACACTCATACACACACAGTACTTGTGATCAAGTTTTCTCGAATCCCACGGAGCTCCACATGAAAGGACTCACTCCTCTGGGCTGTTCAAGGATGTCAGGATCATCACAATGACATTAAAGCAGGTTTCTACTGAAGCATCACATCTGTTCCATCAGTTTCCTCCCCTAGCTCCCCTCTCCTTCCCCGTACCTCCAAAATGTTCCTCAGTTTTTAGTTCATTTCAAGTCTGGAGCAGAGTACAGAGCCTCATTAAGACAACAAAGCTGTTGTCACAGATTGGCTGTTCACTGCAGGCGTTTCAGCGGTTGCTCGCTCAGTCCATAAACCCATAATGATCAGAGAAGGGAAAGTTAAGACATGGCTTTTTCCAGCCAGTATCACAAAGGTCGCGCTGTGTGAAATATTATAAAAAGATCCATCCCTCTCTACGTCAACATCATGGATTACTACGGAAATATAGACACCGTGCTAGGACTGGCTGTAGGAGTTGCTTTGGTTCCCATTGGAGCTCTGGTCACTCTCACTGTAGATAGAAGAAATAATTACGGCTCATTAAGGTAGAGTACAAGGTGTCCAGTTTGCCAAAATTTAGTTAAGTTACTTTGACACCAGGTAAATGCAGCTTTACACCGTTTTAGCAGAATTCAAACATTTACTATATATTTTAAATGAAAACAAATGAAGCAATCAATTAAAATATGCAGGTTCTGCATACAGGGTTAAGACAAGTTGGGTTTAAGACTTTTTCAATGCCACTCAGGATCATTTAAACATTGTAGGGGGGAAAGGAAGCAACATCAACTACTTAGGGTGAGGAAAATTTGTACATTCGTTTTTCTTTTTCGGCTGAAAACAAGGTTAATGTTCCACTATCTTGTTCTGTGTGACATAATTGTCAGAGGCATTCTGTAAATTATAAATATTAAAAAAAGATGTTACGTTTTCTTTTGAAGCTTTACAATGCAATGTTTCAGCAGGATTCACAAGACTCTGCTTCCCATGTCATTGCTTTTTTTTTTTTAAGAGATTTGAAAGATTGATTTAAGACAAATTAGAACAAATGAAGGCCTTATTTTAAGATAAATTTAATTCTTTAACAATTAAAGGGTCTGCAGGGACCCTTAGTAGATGACAGCAGGGTTACACAGAGAACAGCGTCTGTTTCACCTGTTAGGAGGAGGTTTGGGTTTAGGCATCTTGTTCAGCACTGCAGCTATTTCTTTTCTGTCGTCAAAATTTTTCCACTGGTCATAAAGCTTCAGAATGACACGGATGATCTCCAGGATCTGGTCAGAAAAACATAAAGACAGACGTAAACATGTTGACCTACAGCTTCTAAATAGAAGAAATTGTCTGTTCAGAGCGGCCAAGTCACACAATGACAATTTAAAAAGTTTCATACATTATATATCCTGACATTGCATCAATTCACACAAGGTCATGCTCTAGCTCACTATTTGCCTACATAATAATGTTGAACCAGCTTTTCTCATGTTAAAATACCTATAGAGAAAATGGATATATTATACAGTATGTGATCAGTCTGTCTGTCAACTCTTTAACTGTGTTCAATGCCAATATTTTACATTTTATTACATTATTAATTTGTGTTTGCTTTTTAGGCCAACACAATTAAGTGTGTTTTTAATTCTCATGAAAAAAACAAAACAAAAATAAAAACACAGGAAGCAGTAAGCCTGTCTGCACGCTTAAACAACAGTGGAACATCAACTGTTTTACTAAAACACATGCTGCCTGCATTCATCATCTACTTTTACAACATCTGCCGTGACTTTTGGTGTGCCGGCTAATGTCTTGAACATAAATTAGATAAAATTCTACAAAATCAAAACATTTGAAAAGGATTTATGATAAAGCTTCTGCAGCTGTTCTTACTTTGTCCATGTCAACAGAAAGCTCTGCAAACCACTGCCTGGCATCTTTCTGCTGCACCACACAGGCGACATGCAGACAGGCTGTGGGAGGAAGAGAGCTGATCATGTTCCATCTAATAAATCTTATTTCAAGTCAGTAAGTGCATTAAAAAGATGTAATGAGAAATGCACGGGGACAAATCTTACCCAAGGCAATCATGAAGGGAGGGTAGAGCAGACACAGATCCGTCCTGTACGTGTCATTCACTATTCGCCTGGTGCAGATAGATAACAGACACTGAGTAAGTTGACCAACAAGAGCTAAAGCTAGTGTTCAAGGATGTCAAAAGAAACAGATAAATGTACACAAAGAGTACAATACCAGGCCAGGGGCAGCAGCATGTCCTCCTGTCCCATATCCTGCACATACTGCAGCAGTGGTCTGTAGGGGTGGTACACGATCAGGCAGCAGTCCTGAAAACATAAAAGATTATAACAATAACTTATCCAACAGAGTTTAAAACCAAGCAAAATACAAAAGTAGAAAAGATCCACTCACCATCAACTCCAGAAGGTAGAACTCACATTCTAATATCTGTAAAGACAGAAAATCAAATAGTTTATCATACAACACGTCAGACCAGTTACACTGAACCTGATTTTACAATGATTGAAGGAAATACAGATGATGGCTTCTTTGCAGAATCCCACAAGAAAAATCATATACTTTGAGGAAACATTGGCACCTAAGCATCCTATAAAACCTGAGGCAGGCAGTTTTAACCACTTTCATTCAAAATGAAAGCACTTTTCAAACTTTGAAAACATCACATTAAAACTAAAGTGTTTTTAGGTATTTTGTGAAAACGAAGGAACCCTGAAGTTAATACTTCATCCATTCATTTTTAAAATCAACCAAACAATAAAGAGAGATTTCTAAGTATTTTTTTTTACCTCTTAAAGACCAGATTTAGATTTTTTCAAACCAAAGCTCATAATAGAAGAACTATAAGGCCAAAAAGCATGTATGATGCTTCATTTGAAAGGTGGAAGGTCACATGTTCTCAATTCTGAAAATTGTTTGGCATGTGGCGTTAATACAACCTAAACAACAGTTCAAACATCTAACCGTACCCGCCGGTGGGCAGATGGATTCTAAGAAGTTCGACTACATTTTAGTCTCGTCTTTCTTTATCAACAATATTCCATGTTGATATAGTTGTAGCTAGTGTTTAATGATGTTTGTGCAATCTGATATGGCATTTTGAAGCTTACACTACCTCATTAAATCACATAAGCATGGTGTGTTCACTGGTGTGTCAAAAGGATGGTTAAATGCCGATGTTGAATTTCACCATTGTGGGAGTCAATTAAATTAATATCAAATATTTAATGTATATCTAGCAAAAACTAAATTTTACTTTTGGCGTTGCCAGATAAACCATAAACACTTCTGAACGACATTTACGAATCACAAATATGAAACACATAAACTTTATTAACCTGAACACCAAGGCTGTTATTGTTACGCCCCGTTTGTCCCCGTGCCACCATCACTGATACTATGTCTGCAGGTTGGACATTAAAAATTAACTTTCAGAGTTGCAGCATCCCACTAACTCGCTCTCTGCTGTGTGAACCACTCCCTCCTTTTATCGCTCCGCGGTGGCCCACTATAAATAATAGTTTACACAGCTTTCAGACAGGCAGCGTGTCGGAACAGCCCCGTTGACGTCCTGGCAACTGGGTGGAGATGCGGGATAAATAAAATACTGACAGTGGACACCACTTAATGCCACAGTGAGAAATGCTGCACAGAACCTATACATGCTCGCAGGCAGCCGTGGTCCAAGCCATCTCCCACAGCAACAAGATTTCTATCGGAGGTTTGTGAACATTAGCTGTGGAATCTCACGCACCGAGAGACACCGACATGGCAACACTGTGATACAGTGTAAGGGGCTCCTGGTATGCTGTAATGTAGCACAGCAGTGCATAAATAACTTTGCAGAGGAAGCAGGAAAACAAACAGGTGGTTGATTCATAGCATAGCTGATACACTAGCATATAGTTATTTGAGTGGTTCTGTATAATAATGGACACACTACAGTTAAATTTGAACTACAGTCCATCTCTGTCTAGTATAAAGTTGAAACACACTCACTTTGTTATTAGATTGCTGAGAGATTATGACTGCATTTACTGTTTAACAAATGTAATTTCTACTGCCATTTTTGACATTGCATTTTAGTGTATGTGGCTCTAGATACCAGCATCTAAATGCCTAACGTATAAACTGTTACGCAGATATTTTACTTACATGATTCATTCTGTAAGGGAACTCCTTTGGAAAGGCATAAGAAAATCTTGTTTTCACTGTTTGACAAAAATGAAACATGATTAAACCATGTTCACTGAAGAAGGAACACAATTTGACTTTCAAGCAGAAGAAATATGTTTCTCAACATGGTGACTTACACACAGATGTTGCTGCAGAGATCAGCCTGGTATTGGACACAACTCCAAATTCCTGAAAGTAAATAAAAGTTTGAGTTCGGATCAGATAACAAAGTACATATACAACAGGAGCTACTACTTCACTAGTGTAAAATTCATCACAGAAATTCCATACCTCAACTTTAGAAGCTAGGAAAACACAGGTAGGAGCCATAAGCACCGGATCTATACTTTTCAGGGAATACCTGCCATAAAAGGAGATTACAATTCAGCTTTAGCCGAGTAAAATGTAGGCATAAACAAAATGCAGTGGAGATTATGTGAGGATGAAGATCCTAAAAGTTTTTCAGGTTTCACCAAGTCAAATGTAAGACCTTTCTAAGACCATTATAAATGAAATATATTTTTTTCTATTTTATACTGGCAAATTACAAAGGATCTGAAGGGTGATCAGAATATCAAAATAACTAAAATGTAGGTTTTCTCGCAGAAGGTGCAGCAAGTTTCAAATTCGTTATTTTTTATTTTTGTGCCAGGTCTTGAAATAACTTATTTTAGATTAAAGTAGCATTAACAGCAAAGTTTTACCTTATTACTTGTAGAAGTGGATATTTATTAAAGAGAGGAAACCGTTAAGGACATGTTAGCCTACACACCACATCACGACACACTAGCTGGATGAGCTCTGGTAAATTCTGAACGGGTTGCACAGTTTACATTAGTGGTTATTGGCTCAACGTTGGTTTTGTTTGCTGTTTATGCTGTAACAAAAATATCAAACAAAGTTCAAAGTGATACTGAAGTAAATAAAAAACTAAGAATAACTTAAGAATCCAACCAAATTTAAGACATCTTAAGACCTACATTTCAATTCTGTTGAAGATAATATGTAGTATACATTAAGGGTATATGGATAGGAAATAATATAGCATCACTGGCAAATAAGACACTTCACGTTTTCAGATAAAACATTAAGTATAAGTAAACCAAGTATTCCATAGAATTACATTTAAGTTGTACAACCACATTAGTTTAATGTGTATGTAATTGTAATGTGTTCTTTTATCTCTTCATCAGTATAATACTGAAACCTCTTCCGTACCTGGCATAGAAGCGTTTGAAGTAAACAGTTGCAGTAGCAATGACCTGCTGCCGCAGCTTAAGGTGTTCCCCCAAAGCCTGGATCACTGTAAGAGACAAAATTAGACATTAAATACCTTTTAGTAAACAAGCCTGGCTTCTTCATCAAGTTATAAATACGTGTTGGGCTGTGAGTTAAAGAAAACAGAATTTTAAAAAGGCAAAAAAAAAGCAATCTAACATACTTCAGTTGGACGGTATAAGTAACATATACATGGTGCTGTGTTACTTAATGCAGTCTAACAAGTCAACAGGTATTGTAAATGAGTGCAAATGTCAGACTACAATATGACGTGAAACAGCTTTAATAAATACCATTGGCAAAGAAAATCTGCAGCTTCCAGTACTCTTCTTCTGAGAGAAACTTCAGGTCCTTCTGGCGCTCTTTCATCAGGTCCTGCTTGTCCAGAACCCACTGCAGACTTTAAAGAATAAAATAAAAATACAGTTACTGAAATATACTCAGAGTTACGCTGGTACTTCAAACTGTCACCAACCAAGCTAGCGGGTAGCACATAATGTGTTAGCCTTCTTTATTGCTGTCGGGGAGCATGGACAACATAAAAGGAAGCTAGTCTAATAAAGCTATTATAAACAGCATTTCTCTTTAATAAGTTTGCGTTTCGTCTTAATTAAACTGCTCTTTTATATCGTAGCAGCTGTTCAGGAAAAACTGTTAGCGTCGCTGCCGCACAGACACAGCTAGCTTAGGCCTCACAACACACACACAGACTTATAAAATAAAGACGTAACATGACAAAATGTCATTAAAAACGTACTAATGAGAACTTTGCCAGAAGTTTCCCGCCATCTCGTAACAGCTGAGGTAGAAAAAGACACTTTCTAAAGATGAAACTTTCCGACAAATGAAGCGGATAGCAACAGCAAAGTAGTTGTGCTAAGCAGACATTAGAGTGACATCAAAAGCGTCCCGGTGAGGAACATGTCAGACGAGTCGTTCCGGAATTCTAGTTCCGCCTTTTAAACGTCTAAATCAATCTATCTATCTATCTATCTATCTATCTATCTATCTATCTATCTATCTGTCTATCTATCTATCTATCTATCTATCTATCTATCTATCTATATATATATACATATATATATATATATATATAATTATTATTCTTTTTTCCTTCAACAAGACCTGTATACAATTTTGTTGTATGTTATTAAATTTCGATATAGTCTTTGCATCAACGCAATCATAAAAAATAAGAAACTGATTGGTAGTGTGGACGGATCGGAATGGATGGTGTGCTACGGAATTAACCATTGTGCCTCACTAGGGACATTTTAAAAAAAGTATTTTTTAGGTAGCCTCTGTTCCTAAAAAAGTCCATAACAGATGAAAAATGTCCACTGTGAAAGCCATTAACCGCCCAAT